>NW_003852668.1:28446-45693 GCF_000181295.1 Otolemur garnettii | reverse complement strand
TCTGGTCACCCTACCCAAACCCCCACAGGATGCTTCGTCTTCCCATTAAAATGGGTTTTTAGGGCAGTGTCTGTGGCTCAGTGAGTAGGGCACTGGCCCCATATACCGGAGGTGGCAGATTCAAACCCAACCCCAGCCAGAAACTATTAAAAAAAAAACCACTAAACTAAAATGGGTTTTTAAAAGTCTCGTTTTCTGCCTCTCTTCCAAGGGAGCCCAGGAGAGGAGCTGGTCTGGGCATTGGCATCACATTGGCACCCTCCAGCCGCAGCTGCTGGTGGCAGGGAGCAGTGTGCCCCTCTCACGGTATACTGTTGAAGTTTTGTGGGCAGTTGGGCAGGCTCGCAGTGGGGAAAGTCCAGCAGGGACTGAACACGCTAACTACCGAGTGGTGACCCCCCTCACTCTGCAGCCCCCTGCCCTCTAGGAATGCAGCTCCCTGCCCTCCTCTGCCCTGGGGTCTGAACGCTTCCCGACCACCGTGGTGAGGGGCAGAGTCAGAAAGCCAGCGCCACCTGCTGGCCCCCAAGCCCACTTTCTGGGTCAGTTTCTGTCCAGAGGGACAGGAGAGTCTAACACCCCTCAACCATCTAGTTCTCAAGCAAAGAGGCTAATTGAGCCTGTCTTTGAGATAGGCAAGAGGAGCCCCTTCGCTTGGCACCAGGATGGAGGGGGACACAGTTATTACAAAGCCTCCCATAAATGTGTTGAAAACCTCACCGGAGCCCCTTTGTCTCAGGGGCTGGCTCTCGGCTCTGGCACACAGTGACCCTAAACTCTAAACACGTGCTCTGGTGGCAGCTATTCTGCAGGTCCCAGGGAAATGTTTCTCCAGAGGTCAGTGGCCTCGAGACCAAAGGTGTTGATCCGAAGGCTGTGAAGGGTTGCCGGTCGCGCACCTGCAGCGGTCAGAGGTGGCTGCTGTGCTCTGTCGTTTAGGAAAGAAGATACTAAATAATGGTAAATTTGCCAAACTCTTACTCTCAGACAGCACGGACGCGACTGATTCTTGAATAACCAAGTATCATTTCCTGGTCATGCCAAGCATCCGTTTTCTGTTAGTGACCCCAAAATATGGATTACAAATTACTCAGAGCGCTTGCACCTGGGGCCTGAGGATACTAATTGATTTGTGTCACTTTTGCATTTGTGTATGTGTAGGTCTAGATACATGTGGATTAAAGCTGATTCTTTGTATTTCTCTATGAATCTTGATACTGCTCTAAGGGATAGTGAAAATCATGTCAGTGGTGATAATTTAAATGATAAAATTAAAACATTTTGTATCATTTTATGGCACATTGATAACATTCTTTATGGAGCCCTATTACAATGTTTGAATAAGATATGTAAATTCCTGGTACATTTCCAAGTCTAAGCATTCCTCTAAGAACTTTGGTTGACATTTTGATTGCTATAGATTTAGGAAATTGATGTTTCTTTAAAATGTAACTAATAAACAATCTAAGAACTTTGGTGACTCTAGAAAGTTTGATTCACCACTACTATGAACAGAATGTACATTATATAAAATTATTGATTATAACAATGTAATTAGTGCTTTTGCTGAGTGAAGAAAAGACAAAAACTTATGGCTAATATATAACTAATGAATTATGTATGTTGCTATTTAATCACTTTCTCAAACAGAATAGCCTATCCACAGGACGCACAGGCGTACAGAATAATGATTAAATGAAGATGTTTTCTTTAAATTGTTCAATTTTTGTTGTTATGAAGGTATGTTTTCAAGATAGAATAACATTCTCTATATAGCACATTCTATATATTCTATAACATATTTTCATTTTAATTTGAACCTTCTAAATATGTCCTTCCTATGTACCTGTGCACCTGTGCCGAGCGTGCATGTGGGGGGGGCTCCTTTGTGCCCTTGCCACGGACCCACATACAGGGGAGGCTGCTGTTCCTGACTTATTTTGGTAGTAAATTTGCTCAAGTTGGCTTTAATATTAGGCATTGGGGTATATAAAATTGTTATGTTAAACACCGGGATTTATTAAAATGTTAGGTTAGGGGCACTGTCTCTAAAGGGGACTATCTGACTTGGGGACGAGGAGGTCAAGGAAGCCAGCAAGACATTTGACAGCTGACAATGCCGAGATAAGGGGGTCTAATCAGTGGGGTGTCCCACAGGGAGCTGTGAGGTGGTGGCATGAGCTTCTCTGCAGGAGCCTTTGTGAAAGTGTTCTTGGAGCCTCTGATCGGAGACACAGAACAACTTGAACAGGTCCTTGGTCCAGCTGTGGAACCCTGCTTGCTGTGCCAGATGAAAGTGTTCTTGGAGCCTCTGATCGGAGGTGCAGGGAGAAGGAACTGCAGACGAGATGATTGATTTGAAGGGAGGTCGGGACTCGCTCTGGTCGGCGACCCAGTCTAACTTTACTGATTATCTTATATACTTTCAAACATTCAGTAAGAATTTAACACAGGTTCAAAGAAGTGAAGTAGCATTAGGAAGCTACCATTAAGATTACAATTTAGTGTGAAGGCTGAGGAAAACATATACAATTGATTTTGTTTAGAGTAAAAACATAAGGGAGACTGGCTGTCTGTTCTTGCTGGCCCAAACCGAAACTAGAGATTATAATGTTAATGAAGGAAGAAGACAGAGAACAGAACCCAATGGGAGGACAGGTATTCAAACTCCCAGCTGCACCCTGGCTGATTCTCCAGAATTTCTAAAGAGAGATTCTGCATATTCCTGCATATCTATAGCAGGTGCAGAAGCTCAATCTTTGAAGAAGTCTTTCTCAGAATCAATCTCCTGGGGGAGCACACTGAAGCGAACTGCCATGTCTGAGCACGGGGTGATTATCTCTACACCTTTGTGAGGAGCACCCTTCACGAAACAACATAGTTCAGAATCACTTGTCACTAACGAGTGTGTTGATTCCTCAAGAAATTAAAAATAGAATCACCATTAGGATCTTGCAATTCCACTTCTGGACAAATACTGAAATTAATTGGAAGCAGAGTCTTGGGCAGGAATCTGTACACCATCTTCATGGCTGCATTATCCACAGTAGTCAAAGGTGGAAGCAAGCTAAGTGTCTGTCCACAAGTGGATAAACAAATGTGTATGCACCAGGAATAACAGCCTAAAAAAGGAAGGAGATTCTGACACGTAGGAGATGGGAGGACATTATACCAAATGAAATGAGCCAGTCACAAAGGGAAAAACACTGCACCATGTCACTTATATGAGGTGCCTAGAGTGACAGTTACTATCAGGAGTCAACTTAGAGTGAAGGGACGCTTAGAGAGCTGGGGACACAGAGTTTGGGGTGTGTCTCCAAGGGTGTTTCTGGCAGAGATTAGCATTCAAAGAAACAGCCTTGGTAAAGAAGGCTGCCCCAGCAGTGGGCAGCCAGCACCCCATCTGTTGAGGGTGGAATAACACAACAGGGACGGGGAAGGTGAATTTGTTCTCTCTGCTTGAACTGAGACATTCGTTTTCCCTGGTTCTGGGACATCGGAGCACCTGGTTCTCTGGCTTTTGAGACTCAGGCAATTGGTTATCCTGGTTCTTGCTCCTTTGCACTCAGACTAACTCACACCACTGGCTTTCCTGGATCTCCAGCTTGCAGACAGCAGATTGAGAGGCTTCTCAGCCCCCATATCATGACAATTCTCATAATAAATCCCTATCTGTCTGTCTGCCTATCTATCTATCTATCCATCCATCTATCCATCTATTGGACTATCCATCCATAATATCTATCTTCTATCTATCAACCATATCTATCTATAACATGTCACCTATCTATTTATAATCTATCTTATTGGTTCTGTTTTTCTGGAGAACACTTTAGAATAGTCAAATTCAAAGAGATAGAAAGTAGAGTGGTGGTGTCAGGGGCTGGGGGCTGGGGAGTTACTGTTCACTGAATAGAGTCTCACTTTGGAAGATGAACATTCTGGTTCTGGAGACAGATGGTGGTGTAAGCTGCACAGGGGAACACGCCTGATACCTCTGACTCCACACTTCAAGATAGTGACTATGGTAAATTTTACCCTACATATATTTTACCACAACTACAAGAAACCTGCTTGCTGCTAGTTCACACAATGATTCACTCTTTCGTTGATCTGAAGATGTTTTTTACAAGGCCTGGCAGTGACTTGCAAGACAGAGAGGTGAATGTTCTCTGATCCCACTGGCTGTGACCTTGTGAGGCAGAGAAGCTCAAACAAGTAATAAGCGTCCTGGACCTGGAGGTTCAGGATTGAGTGACTTCTCTCCAGGATCTATATGTGACCTTGACGGACACTCGTTTTAAGAATATGGATGGGAGCACTTTGGAATCACTGGATCACAGAATCTGAGGCTGCAGGAGATGTTCAGATATTGCTGGAACAACTGGGATGAGGTCACTGGGATAGAGAGGTTCAAAATATGACCAGCTGAAGATCCCATGGCCAGTAAATGGTTGTGTGTAATATCACATAGGTGCCGGCTTTTTTATCTTTCAGTGTAGTTTTTCTTCATACATTGGGGACAATGCATTCATGAGCAGGAAGTCAGTATCCTCTCATGGTCTGTCCAGGGAAGTGAGGGGCTCAGAGTTCCAGAGCTACCACCCAGTAGGGGGGAGACAAACACAAAACTGGAGCCTTGGAGACTGACCATTTCTTGGGTGCAAGAGCCCCAGAATGAGCACTCAGATGCTGAGATTCTTCATGTGGGTCTCAGGACAGCCTTGTGCAGAAGTCATATTTATTCTCAGTTTCTTAATAGAAAAGCATTACAGGGTGAAGCTGGCATTTCAGCCTAGGCAGCCAGCATAGATTTGTGATCTTAATAAAACCAAGAGTGGCCTTTTATTCCCTGGAGCTGGTGGAGTTCTCACAGTGTGCAGGATGAAAATGCAAATGGATCAGTCACACTCCCTTGAAATAGAAATTTGAGAAACATCTTCAGAAGACCTCAGCTGGGAGCAAGCTTACCTTAAGCACATCCACTCTCCTAGTACTTTTCAAAATCTTTTGCTCATTTCCCCTGAAGTTTGAGAATAGTGTAAATTTTAACAGAGGAGAAGGTATTCATTAAATATAAAAGGATCAAAAGTCAACTTGCTTAGTGTGTCAGTGAATTTTATGCATGAGCTTATCTGGGCTATGGTGCCCAGTTATTTGGTCAAAGACCAGTCTAGATGTTTCTGTACAGCTAATTTTCAGATATGATTAACATTCAAATGAGCTGACTCTGAGTAAAGCCGTAGACTCTCCGTGATGTGGGTGAGCCTCATCTGATCAGTTGAAGGAACAGAGAGGAGACCAAGATCCCTGGACAGGAAGGAATTGTGCCCCTAGGCAGCCTTGAGATTCAAGACTATAACATCGATTTTGGCCAGAATTTCTGGCCTATTTGTCTGCTTTGAAGATTTCATTCTTGTCAGCTCTCACAACTGCATGGGACAATTCCTTAAAATAAATCTCTCTCTCCAAACATTAGAAATCCACACGGATTTTCTTCTCTTCTGCCACCTCTGAGACATCAAGAACTACCCTCCTCTTCCTTCCCCTCCTCTGCCTCCTCTACGTGAAGGCAATGAGGATGAAGAATGTGATGACCCACTCCCACTTAGAGAAGAATAAATATAATTAATGCATTTTTGCTTCCTTATGATTTTCTCTTCCTTTCCTTTCTTTTTTCTTTCCTATCTATCTATCTATTAATGACAGATATTGCTATGTTGCCCTGGTTGGGCGCAAGGGATCCTTCCCCTCAGCCTCCCCAGAAGCTGGGATTACAGGTGCACATTGCTATGCTCAGATATAATTTTCTTCACATTTTTCCTCTACCTTGCTTTATTATAAGAACATAGCCTGTAATATATATATTATACATAGCTATAATACATGTTAGTGGACTGTTTATGTTCTCAGTAACCCTTCTGATCAATAGTAGGTTATTAGTAATTAAGTTTGGGGGGAGTCAGAAGTTATAAACACCTAGCATTCTGGGAGGCCAAGGCAAGAGGATGGTTTGAGGTCAGGAGTGTGAGGCTGCAGTGAGCTATGATGATGCTACTGCACTTTATACTCAGCGATAGAACAAGACTCTTGTCTCAAAAAAAAATTATGACCAAAATTTCAACTGTGTGAGGGTCAGCACCCCTAGACTCCACGTGTTCAAAGGTCAACAACTATCTGTACATCTATCCATTACATATACATACATATACATACATGTATTATATGTGTGTGTGTCTGACATGGGTTCTATTTTGCTGTGGAACCTTGACTAATACATTTGAAAATTAATCACTGGTATTCATTCAGAGGATTGTAAGTAAACTTGTAGGTGAAAGTGCCTGGCCTCAGTCATTAATATCTTATCTGTTCTTCCATATTTTCTTTGATAAAATGCACATAGTATACACAATGAATTTGTTATATCTTCAGAGCTGTTCTAGCTGCAGAGAAAATGGGAATTTTCTCTAATCCATTCTCTGTCCTACTGGGCTTTCCAGGGCTGAAACCCCCCGACTCCGCAGCCTTGCCTCGAGGGCCCCTCCCCAGTCCTCACCGTCCTTTCCTCGCCTCTCATCTCTGTCTTTCCCCCCATCTCTGTCTCTTCCATGGACAAGCACCTCCCAGCCCCAGGCCTGATCTCCACCCCTCCCCTGAAATCCCTGCTCCAAAGCCACCTCCACTGCAGGTGAGGATGACCCAGGTGAGGTGAGCTTTCCTGGGAATGTCCCTGCAGGCTGAGATTTGACACCAGCATTGGGGCCTCACCTTGCCCAAAGTTAGAGAGCCCACTCAGCTGATGCCCATGCCCCCCACCTCCAAGACCACCAGCCCCACTTCTGTTAGGGTGACAGTGATGGACGGTGAGAAATGTAGACAGCTCCATGGAAGTCACCCACTGACCAACAGTGATGGACGGTGAGAAATGTAGACAGCTCCATGGAAGTCACCCACTGACCAGGCCACTGACTGCAGTAGAGCCAGAGTCCCCTTTCCCAGGCAGGGAGCTGGTAGAGGGTGAGGCCACAGCACCTTGCTGGACCATTTGCTGATTGCAGGACAGAGAGACACTGGTGGCAGAACCAGGACCCACCTTGGCCCTGCCCAGGCTCTGGCTCACCCTTCCCTCTGTTCCTTCCCTCTGCACCATCTGAGCAGGGCCCAGACCTCCCCCAGCCCCACCTGTCTGGGTAGCAGCGGATCACATTTAGCATCTGATTCCAGACTTCTCCGGGCTTTATCCAGGTCTTGATCCCCTTCACTTCATCCCACCACCTCCTCTATGCCACAAAGGAAAAGCCAACCACCCAGTACCACCCTTCTGTGCTTGAATTATGTAAATTAAAAATACTGTGAGATAGAAAAGATTAATGAAATCTCACTCAAAGTCAGATGGATCCTCTACAAACAAAGAAAAAAAAAGGCACCGTGAATTGCACACTGTAGTTCAAAGTTTGTGAGCAGAGTGAATTCTAACCTGTCCCCCCAATGTTGTCACGTGGGAGGAGCATTTTCACTGGGGACAGAAATCCCTATCCATCTTTTAAAAAATTATGTGAAGCATGTGGCTGTTCATTTGCATATGAACTTCCGTGAGCAATCATTGTACTATAATTTTAACATTATTATCTATCAGAATGTCATCTGAGCCATTAAGAACTGGGGGTGCCAGAAAAATATGGGACAATCCATGCCCTTGAAACAGACGTCAGTGGTGATCAATGCTGCTCGGAGGGCCAGAGAGACATTGTCATACGCCACGCTGTTACTTGGGAGAGGCCTAATGAAAAACAGTAAGAATGATGCTGAAAAAAATAAAAAACGTACTATGAGGTGGTAAGTCTTACATTTACAATGTTATATAGTAGGCTGTGTACTGTGGCTTATGCCTGTAATCCCAGCACGCTGGGAGGCCAAGGTGGGAGCATCACTTGTGGTCAAGAGTTTGAGACCAGCCTGAGCCAGAGTAACCCTCCCCCATCTCTACAAAAAATAGAAGAATTATCCCGGCGTGGTAGTTTGTACCTGTAACCCCAGCTACTTGGGATGCTGGCACAGGAGGACTAATTGAGCTCAGGAGATTGAGGTTACCATGAGCTGTGATGACACCACTGCACTGTAGCCTGGGAGATAGAGCAAAACTGGTCTCAAAAAAAATTTTATGTAATAATGCAAGGGTAATAACAGATCAAAATATGTTGGCTACGTAGCAGATGTCGTCCTTTCCTTGAGTGAGATCCAAGAGCTCATTGGTTATAGAGAATTTAATTGTGGTTTTATAGAGGAAGGAAACCAAGAAGATGTAGAAACAAGAAGTTGATTTCTATGAAGAGGAGCTGAAATTCAGGGAGAGGAGCAGAAAAGGGGAAGGGCAGATGTCAGAGAAGTTTGGGGTTCATAGAGAGGGAGAATAAAGAAAAGAAGAAAAGGCACTCTAAAAAGGATTGCTGTGATGATGAAATATGTCCTGTTGTTCTTTAAAGAGACAAGGCTGCGGTTGGCATCAGAGCTACTTTGTATACTCTGGATGACACAGAGGTGGGGTGTGGGAGAAGAGTGGACCAAGTGGGACATATTCAGGTTTAATGTGGCCAAGCACATCAGCTGAGCAGCCACTGCTCACGTGTGTGTGAGAGTCTATCGTTTCACTGGGTCTTGTTTGGAGATGTGAGCACAGGAAAGTGTTGGCTGAGCCTGATTCCCTGGCTTGAGACTCACAGATACTTGGCACAATCTTCTCCTTCTCACAGTCCTCACCAGATGTCATTGTCACTGTCCCACATCCTCCCATCTGGCCCTCAGTGTATCCATGATGCATACCACCTCTCCAGGTCTGCCTTGTCTCCTGTTCCTCCTGAGAGCAGTGCCCAGCTCTTCCCACACCGTGGTCCTTCCAAGTGCTCACATCCTACGTACTGAGCCACTCTCTCCCCTGTTCCTCTGCCTCCAGCCCCTCTGTCTTCCACAGTCATCAGTGCAGACTTCAGAGCCTCCATGAATTTGCCCCAGACACTTTGCCTTTTTTCTTTCCCCCTTTTGATCTGTGGGGCACTAACTCGGCCCTTAACTCTGGATGCCTCCGGGGCACCCACAGCCCTCAGTTTCGTGTACTTTCTATTCTTCCCTTCTGGACCAGTGCCTGTTCGATTCTAAATTATTTAAATTAATTTGTAAAACTCACAACTATTATCATTCAGCTCTTACACCAGGTCAGTTAGCCTTGACAAATTTTAGTTCATTTTCACTGAAAATGACATATTTTAGAAAGAGGTTTGTGGGGTGAACGCCCACAAAATTAAATGAAATGTGCTCTTTTAATTCCAGAAACTGAGCAAAAAGACTTGTCAGGCCTAAGAGACCTGAGAAAGCACGGTGGGGACCAGCAGGCCAGGCTTAACAACCTCTTACATGGAACCCCGACTGTGCAGTCAAGTCAGCCTGCCAGATAAGGGTTGAAATGGCCCATCTGTGCAGGGGACATGACTCAAAGGTTGATGTGAGTGAAAAGAAAAACTCCATCATACTGATATGAGTAAAACACTCCATCGTAACCTCAGGCCTCCAAACCAAACCATAAGAAAACAGTCATGGAGCCTGTTTCTTGGAAATTTAATTGAGTACATAGAAGAAAAAGGTTTTACTCCCCTGTTTATCCTGATCTTTAATTTTAACAATAGAAGTCAGAAAATGTATAGTTGTTTTGGGTCTCTACAGAGGAATAGCCTGAGGCTAGTCTTAAGATGGTTGTCTCACTTTCTCAGACTTTCTTTCTTTTCTATAGTTTAAGATAAGAATAGAGGATGTTAGGATTATCGATCAATGTGGTGTATGTGACTAACTCCCAATAAAAGGGAGTGGAAATTAAAGACATTTTGCTACATGCCATCTAAGAGTGTGTAGTCGTTTCTTGCTTTCATACAATTCTAGGAGCGAGCTCGGACGCGCGGCCAAGCTGTCCTTCTCTCCCTGTGAGAAAGTACCACCCAACAGAAGTTATGCAAAAGTGAGGTTTCTGTTAATGTCTTTTTTTTTTTTCAAAATTATAGTATGAAATTTTTTTCCGGTGAAGCAGGACAAATTTTGTTGAATTCATACTGAGGAGTTTCTCATCTCCTTGTCATGTGGCATAGGCATTAAGCTTGAAAAGTTAATTCACATAGTCTCAGAACTAGTTCTTCCCATCATTCTCTCAGCAAAACCAGCAATCGCCCCACAACCTTGCTTTGAGTCAATAGCTGTTTCTTTAATCTACTTGTTAAATTATTTAACTTTATTTGCAATACTTTGCTTCCCCCTGGTGGAGATAAACAGGCTGTACCAATCACAATCTCTCCCCAAGTCCATTGTGTTGGTGGTGGACAGGCGAGGAAGGCGGCTCCAGGGTCTGTATTTACAGATGAAGAATTCCCTCTGTGTTGGCCTCATGTCTGAAATGTGTTTTTATTCTTTACTTTCCTTTCTATCTTGTAATTTGTATGTGGTCTTGCAACTTAAGTTCTTTTGTAATGTTCAAATGAAAAGGCATTGATTTTGAAAGGTATTTTATTTCCTGAAAGCTCATGCATCAATAAATAATGCTCTGACCTTTGGAAACCAATTTTAGATGGGCCTCATTCCGCCAATCAATCTGAGCTGATCAGCATAAATTAAATAGAGCCCTCGCTTAATGTAATTCCAGTCAAAACTAAAAAATCTGTTGCTTTAGCCATATCGTGGGAAGATATTTTTATTAAGAAAACAAAGCAAACAAAAAAGCCGAGTGGAACATTGTTTTTTTACCTGTAAACTCCCACCATTTGCTTCATTTTGCCTGTTTGCTTTGGTTGATAGGAGACAAAACTGAGGACTCCAAAATAAGAGTATTACCTGAGATGACAAAGGTATTAAATGAGGGGCTGAGATTAAAATGTACTTACTGATTGAAAGGCAGGGCGCTGTCCTGAAACTACCTCCCTGAAACCTTAGAAGGTTTGAGACTAAGGAATAGATGGTGCCCCTGACAGCCAGGTTTATATTCATAAATGACCCATAGGTCATTGGGTCTAGGAACCAATAGGTTCCTAGAGCAAATGGAAGAATGAAAAGGAAATACCAAGATTACAAAAGAAAAAAAAAAAACGAAAACAAAGCACAAACCCTGATAAGTAAAACATGCTGTTTATTAGAAGGCAATGGCTCCCATCTTCCCTTAAAACACAAAATCGCAATGGACTGCAGCTTGAAAGAGAACTCCAGTAGGCCACATTACGAGGTTATTAAATACGGAAACTCTGACAGGCAGCAACGAATAAAACAGAGAGACTTGGAATGGTTTGTCAGCGTAGTAAGAAACAACAGAGAGGAAGCAGCTCCTGCTCGACTACTGCTCTGGCAGCACCTTCGTTCCCATCTCTTTTCTGGGCTATGAACCATCGATGAGCTGAAGAAATTTTATGACTACAATGGCTACATAAAATACACGAGACTGAAGTGGGCATTTAAATTTATATAAAGTGCTATCTGCAGCTTTAAAAATGCATCAAGCAAAAACTGTTTGAAATACAAGGAGAAATTGACAGAAGTATGATAGCAATAAATATATATATTTCTATTGCTATATATGACATTTATATATATAGGACACCAACATTCTGTATTCCAATAAAGTATATAAAACATGAGGCCAGAGAAACTTTGCAACATATGTCTAATCAAGACAAATCCAATGTCTGGATGTCTGGTTCCAGACATAATGGAGAGACTTAAATTGGACTAACTTTCATGCCAATAAAATAAACCCTATTAAAGCTGAATAGAATATACAAGATGATTGTGTGAAGCAGAGGGCAGCAACTAATGCAGACAGTACCAAAGGGCATAATTGTGGGGGAAGGAAAGCACATGGGGTGGTTTTCACATTAACCCCAGTGCTTTCTCTGAGCATTTTTTAAAAATTGTTATTATTTTTTTTTTTTGAAGCCAAATTTTACTCTTTTGCCCTGGGTACAGTGCCATGGCATCATAACTCACTGCAACCTCAAACTAAACCTCAAGTAATCCTCCTGCCTTAGCCTCTCCAGTAGCCTCAGCTTCCCCATAGTGCCTCCTACAGGTACCCACCACAACAGCCAGCTAATTTTTCTATTTATTTATTTATTGCAGTTTTTGGCTGGGCCTGGGTTTGAACTCGCCACCTCTGGCATACAGGGCTGGTACCACCCCTACTCCTTTGAGCCACAAGTGCCACCCCTAATTTTTCTATTTTTATAGCCTGCTCTTGCTCAGGCTAATCTCAAACTCCTAAGCTCAGGCAATCCAGCTTGGCCTCCCAGAGTGCTAGGATTACAGGCACAAGCCAAAGTGCTGCCTTCAAACTTCTTTGAAGAAAAACATATTATCAGAGCCTTTACAATTTTTCATCTATAATGAGCAAAAATAAAATTTTAAAATCACAAGACATGATTAAAAAACTAAGAGGAAAAAATTATAAGCCTTTAAAAGACCACATAGAACCAAGATAAACAAAAACTAAGAGGAAAAAATTCTAAACATTAAAAAAAACCACATAGAATGAAAATAAACAAAAACTGAAGGAGAAAGTCATAAAGTCATTTTATATACTCTCACATTGCAGTTATCAAAGAGGAATTTTGAAAAATTTGATTATCATGTTTAAGAAAATAAAAGATAAAAAATGTAGGGAAAACTAGGAGAATTTCAACAGAATTGAATGTATGAGAAAGAAACAACAAACTGGACAGTCTAGAACTGAAAAACAGAATATTTGAAATAATTATTAGATGGATTTAACAGCTCATTGAACATATTAGAAGACAGAGGAATCGAATTTATTCAAACTGGAGTGAGGGGAGAAAAACAATGGAAGAACAGTGCAGAATATAAGACATATATATGACTAATGTCCCAAAGGAGGGAAGGGACAGATAATGTTCGAAAAGTTAATGGTTATTTTTAAAATAATAAAAGACATCAACCTATAGATTTAAGAGTCTAAAGTCAAACTACTGAAAACCAAATACAATGAAAAAACCTTACAAGTGGATGGAGCTGGAGGAAAGTACATTACTTTCAAAGGAGTGAGAATAAAACACACAGCAGATTTTACAGCGTAAATTATGGAAGCAGGTAAACAGTGGAATGGCATCTTTTAAGGACTATGTATCTATCAGCTGATCTAAAATTCTATACACATTGAAGACATCTTTTGAAAATAAAAGCAAATAGAACATTTCCAGACAGTTGAAAGTTGAGAAAATTTGTGTTTGGTAGACTGGCACTAGAAGAAATACTAAAGATAAGAGAATATTTTCATGACTTTGGTTTAAGGACAGATTTCTGAAATATCACAAAGAGACACTAAATATAATGAACATGATTGATAAGTTGAACATAAATTGATAACTGACAGTAAGCATTCCTGTTCATCAAAACATACCTTCAAAAGAATTACATGCAGCACCAACAACATAAATGTATATGTTTATATTTGTAAAATGTGTAATTGACCAAAGACTTATATCCAAGATAAACAAAAAGGAAAACATGAAAGAGGTTTGATCAGGAACTTCCCAAAAGAGTCTAAGAAGAACCTCAACTTCATTAGTTATCAGGGAAATGCAAATTTGAAACGCACCCTTAAGGTACTCCTGCCTTCCTAGCCAAATTCTTAGATGCAGTCTAGATTAGCTGAAATTGAAAGACCGACCTCACAAACTGTTGATGAGGACAGAGAGTAACAAACTCACTTATACTATTGTGCAAGTGTAAATAAATTGGTTAAACACTTTGGGAATTGTTTGGTGTTCTCTATTAAAGTTGAAAATACACATACCCTACAGTCCGCGCACAGGTAAACCAATTACCTGTGCAAAAGTGCTCACAGCAGCATTAGACAGAAAGCCAAAAATGAACAACAAGGCAAATTCCTTTAAGAGTAGAATGGATTCATAAATTATGGATAGTCATAAAATGGAATATGATTATTCTATTATGTTAATTGCAGTGGACTAAAAGAGAATAATAAAATAAGGAATTTATGGTTTATTTTGTTTGGGAACAGTGATCCACTCTTGATAAAAATGAAAATTTTGTGAACTAGAAATATACTGATACTTTTATTTTCCCTTATCTTTTTTTGGAGTTCAGGCACAGGGGTTTAATGTACCTGTTCCCCTTAGTTCAGGGCACTCTGCCACCCTGACTTGTGCAAGACTCTTGGCATTTATTTATGCTTCCATTAATTCCCTCTCTCTATTCTCCAAGTCTACATTTCTGCTCCTTTGTCTAAAAGGAGCTGCCCTGCAGGGTCTGGTATGTGCCCTTGGGGAATACCTTTGTGCATATTTGCATATGTATGTATTAGCAAAAATTATGAATTAGTTTCTTGTTTTAAGTTTTTTAAGTCTTTTCAATATATCTTTTAAGGTCTGTATATGCCACAGCTCAAGGGGTGTCCAATGTTTTTTCTCTGCTGTACATTAGAAGAATAAGTGTTGTCTGAGCCACACATTAAACATACAAACACTAACGAAAGCTGATTAGCAAAAAAAAAACCTATGTATACTTTTTGTGATATCTGACACCACAGATAAGCCAAAAAAGTCCTCACAAAATCATCATGTGGCCCAGGGGTTGCAGGTTGGACACCCTTTATTCTAGCATATTGTTACTGAATCTGGCCACCAGCTCTTGCCTGCCTGCCTCCCCTTGTTTTCTTACCTATTTTCCTAGTGGTGAACACCTCGGGTGCCTCCACCTACCCACCAAATACTGCAAAGAGCATCCCTTCATGTGTTGTCATGTGGGTCTGTGTGGGGGTCACTTTGGGATATGTATTTAGCAGTGAGATTGTGAGGTAACAGGGTGCATGTGTGTGTGTGTGTGTGTGTGTGTGCATGTCTGTGCCTGTGTCTGTGCATGTCTGTACATGTGTGTGTGTCTGTGCATGTTTGTGCCTGTGTTTGTGCATGTGTGTGTATGCATGTCTGTGCATATGTGTGTGTGTGTGCGTGTGTGCATGTCTGTGCCTGTGTATGCTACTTGGCAGGCCCAGCAGATTGCTCTGCAGAGTGGTCACATCAATCCCCATCTCACCAGCAGTCCATGTGGTCACATCAGTCCCCCATCTCACCAGCAGTCCATGTGGTCACATCAGTCCCCCATCTCACCAGCAGTCCATGTGGTCACATCAGTCCCATCCCACCAGGAGTCCGTGTGGTCACATCAGTCCCATCCCACCAGGAATCCATGTGGCCACAGCAGTCCTCATCTAACCGGGAGTCCCTGTGTGTTCCTCTCTTCCCACATCCTTGCCAAATACAAATGCTCTTCTCCTTGGTCATAGCGGTGATATTAAAGTGATGCCTTATGTGGTTTTATCTTAATTTCTCTGATAGCATGAGACAGAGCATCTTTTTGTAATCTTGTTAACTACTAGCACTTCTCCTCCATGAGTTATTTGCTTCTATTTGCCTGTTTTCCTTTTGGGCATCTTGTCTTCTTCTTTATTTGAGATTATAATTTCATGGTATTGGTCCCTTATCAGTTATAGATATTGTAAATACCTTTAACCAATCTCCCATCCTCTGTTGTCATTATCTAGACGGTCCTGTAGTGAACGGAAATCTTTACTTTTGATGTCGTTAAGTCATAATTTCCTCCCCTGTATTTGGACTATTCTGATTTTCTTTAAGATCCCCTTGCCCTGGCCTAGGTCCACAGGGATCCCTCACCTTATTTCCTGCCTGTTCTTTTGCAGATGTATTAAGGTATAATTGAGATCCAGTAAACGGTGTCATTAATGTACAATTGGATGAATTTTAAATGCATGTGTGCCTAGGGGACAATCGCCAAAGTGAAGATAGCAGACCCCTCCGTGGCTCCTGGAAGTTTTCTCATGACTGCTCATAATCCATCCATCCCTCTCTCACTCCCATGTCTAGAAACCACTGATTTTATTTTTCTGTCTTTATAAATTAGTTTTAATTTTATATAAGTGTAATCATAAAATGTATTCTTTCTTGGCCTGGCTTGTTTAGTCTAGCATAACTATTTTTCTTTTTTATTATTCAATGGTATTCCATCATATAGGTGAGCCACAATTGTATCCATTTGCTTGTCAGTATTGATCATTGTGGTTGGTATTGATCATCACGTCTCGCTGTGGTTTTAATTCTCATTTCCTTACTGATTTGTGATGTGGAGTGGATTTTTACTTTCCATCCTAAAAGGGTGTCACAGTTGTATCCATTTGCTTGTTGGATATTTAGATTTTTTTCCATTTTGGATTATTATAAATAATAATTTATGATATATTTATACTTTTAATTTATTAAAATTTATAATAATACGGGTATTATTATTATGATAATACTTATACTTTGTGCATACATCTTCATGTGGACATGTTTTCATTTTTCCTGGGTAATATAGGAAAGTAGAATGGCCAGGCAGTATGATAAGTGTGTATTAGATGTTTAAGAGATTGTCAGATGTTGTCCAGCAGATTGCAGGATTTAAAAAACCAAGAAATTGTCAAACTGTTTTTCAAAGCAGTGTACCATTTTATATTCCCACCCACAGTGTATAAAAAGTTCGTGTTGTTTCACGTCTTTGCTGACACTTGGCATTGTCATTAAAATATATATATTTTACCCATTCTAATAGGTGTGCAGTGGTGTCTCATTGTGGTTTTAATTTCCATTTTCTTATTGATTTAAGGTGCTGAGTGTATTTCCATTTGCCTATTTACCACCTGTGTTTGATCTGTGGTAAAGCACCTGTTCAATTTCTATCATGTTAAGTTGTTTTTCTTCTTCAATTTTTAAGAGTATTTGTGCGTTCTGTTTTCTAGCCCTTGGTAGGACATTTGATTGACAGATGTTTTCTTCCAGTCCAAGTCTTGCCTTTTCGCTTTTGTAATACTGTCTTTTGAAGAGCAAAGGTTTTCATTTGAATGAGGTCCAGTTTGCTGATTTTCTTTCTTTTTTAATTAGTGGGTTTTATCTTGAAACCACCTTAAGGTCATTAAGGTTTTCTCCAGTGCTTTCTTCTGAGGGCCTTAGAGTTTGAACTGTCATATTAATGCCTATGATCCATTTTGAGTTAATTTTTGCATATTATGTGAGGAAAGGATAACTTTTTTATGTATAGAGTTGTACAATTGTTCTAGAACCATTTACTGAAAACAGTGTCATTGCCCCACTGAAATACCACTGCATCTTTGACAAAAATCAATTGACATGTAAT
>NW_003852668.1:26992-27854 GCF_000181295.1 Otolemur garnettii | reverse complement strand
GAAAATCTTACACATCTTTTGTCACCTCCAGTACTTACTATTTTTGATGCTATCATAAATTATATTAATTATTCAATTTTAATTCCCAACTTCACCGGTGTATAGAAACACAATTTTTGTACACTTATATTCATATATCCTGCAACTTTGCTAAACCCATTAGTGTTTTTTGGTAGATTCACAGGATTTTATGATTATATCATCTGGGAATAAAGGCAAGTATACTTCTTCATTTCTAATTTGAATATTTTTAAGTTATTTTTATTGCCTTATTGCCACAGCTAGTATCTCCAGTACACTGTTGAATGGAAGTGGTGGAGGCAGACATCCTTGCTTTATTTTGAATCTTATATAAAGCATTTACTCTTTTATTATACATGATACTAGCTGTAGTTTTTTCATACATCTTTTTTATCTGATTGGAGATATTCCACACATACATGCACATATTTTTTTTTTCCTGGGGGGTTTTTATAATGAGCGGATGTTGCATTTTGCCCAAATGCATTTTCTGCCTCTATGCAGTTGATTATGTGGTTTTCCACTTCTTTGCCTATCAATATGGTAGTTTACAGTGATGGACTTTCAAATGCTAAACCAGCTTTGCATTCCTGAGATCACTGCACTTGGTCATGATGTATTATCCTTTTTAAATATTGTTAGATTTGACTTGTTAGGACTTAGGAATTTTCATGTCTATATTTATGATAAATGCTGATCTGTTGTTCTCTTCTTACTGTCTTTATCGGGTCTTGTTACCAGAGTCATGCTATTATTACAGAATGTTGGGAAATGTTTTCTAGAAGAGTTTGTGTAGAACTGACATTGTTTTTTCCTTCCATTTTTGATAAAATTTACCAGG
>NW_003852668.1:25465-26972 GCF_000181295.1 Otolemur garnettii | reverse complement strand
GTTGTACAATTGTTCTAGAACCATTTACTGAAAACAGTGTCATTGCCCCACTGAAATACCACTGCATCTTTGACAAAAATCAATTGACATGTAATATGGGCCTATTTCTGGGCGTGATTCTCTCCTACTGGTCTATACGCCCGTCTTTATTCCAATACCACACTGTTTTGATTGTGGTGCTTTATATTAAGTGTTGAAATCAAGTAGTGTAAATCATTTTTGACTTCATTTTTTTTTTTACAAAGTTGTTGTGGTTATTCTAGATCCTTTGTACTTCCATACAAATTTTAGAATCAAATATTCTATCCACCAAAAATATTTTTTCTGGGATTTTTATAAGGTCTGACAAGCTCACAAAGTTGCCAGCCTGTACGTCCATTGGCAGGACTGTGACAAACAACTCGGTCAGGTGCACGACCTTGGGGTATCAGTGTCCACAGCTGTGCTCATGGCAGTGTCTGGCAGTGTTGTGCTGAGCAACATTCATTATTGCTGTGGAGTATCTTTGTGCACCATCATAAAAATGTCAGAGCTTGAATTAGAGCAACAAATAAGCATTCATAAATTTCTTGTTACACTTGGCAAGAGTGGAAGTGAAATCAGGGACATGTTAGGCCAAGTTTATGGGGATAATGTTATGAAGGAAAGGGCAGTGTACAACTGGATTCAACATTTTTCTGAGGGGAGGGAAAGTGCCACCAATGAAAAGAGGTTGGGGGGGTCAGTAACAAAAGAACTAATGAAAACATTGCAAAAATCTGTTGAATTATACGTAAAAATCACCAGCTGACTGTGAGAAGCACAGCAGATCAAGTAAACAGTGATAGAGAAACAGAAAAATCTTAACTGAAAATCTTGGCCAACAACTCGTGGCTCTTGCATCACGACAATGCACCAGCTCACTTGGCACGGTGTATGAGGGAATTTTTAACCCTTAAACAAACTGTATTGGAACATCCTCCCCACTCCCCTGATCTGGCCCCAAATGACATTTTTCTTTACCCACAGATAAAGGAAATATTTAAGGAAAGAAGTTTTGATGACATTCAGGACATCAAGGGTAATTAATATGACAATAGCTTTGATGGCCCTTCCAGAAAGAGTTCCAAAATTGCTTATAAGGGTGGACTAGATGCTGGCATCAGTGCACAGCTTCCTAAGGGGAATGCCTCAAAGATGACCATAGTGATATTCAGCAATGAAGTATGCAGCACTTTTTTCTAGGAAGGGTTTGCAAACTTAATTCTCAGGCTTCATATTTGTTAGGGATTTCACCAAATCTATAGATCAACTTAGGAAGACATGGCATGTTAATAATACGAGCCTTCAAACAGACCATGAAGATGGTGTAACTCTTCATTTATTTAGGGCTTTATTAGTTCCTCCCAGTATTGTTTTGCAGTTTTCTGTATGAAAATCTTACACATCTTTTGTCACCTCCAGTACTTACTATTTTTGATGCTATCATAAATTATATTAATTATTCAATTTTAATTCCCAACTTCAC
>NW_003852668.1:24761-25268 GCF_000181295.1 Otolemur garnettii | reverse complement strand
GTGCTTTTCTTTCTTCTCTTGAAAATATAAAGCATATTTATTTATAATAGCTGTCTGAAGGTCCTCATATATTCTTTCATCTCTGTCATTTTTGCTTTGGTTTCTATTGATCAATTTCCCTCCTAATTAATGTTTATATTTTCTTCTTTTTACACCTGGGTTTTTTTTTTTTTATTGGATATTGGACATTGCAAACTTTATTTTGTTGGGGGCTGAATTTTTTTCTATCTCTTAACAATAGTTTTGGTTTTATCTTTGGATGTGGTTAAATTACTTGGAAACAGTTCGATGCTTGGAGGCGTTTAAGCTTTGTTGGGTAGGTCCAGAGCAGCCTTTAGTCTTAGGTGAATTTGGCCCACCACCTAGACAGTATTATCTTGAGTATTCTCCCCCTGGACATGTGCATCATATGGACTATGAGGTTAACACGGAAACAGATGGGAATGTAAATTTTCACCAGCTTTGGGAATAGTTCTACCTGCTACTTTCTGTGGATCCTCCCCTTCT
>NW_003852668.1:19150-24390 GCF_000181295.1 Otolemur garnettii | reverse complement strand
CTTAAGAACCATGAGGATTAAATGTTTATTGTTTAATCCACCTGAGAACACATCCAGAGTGGTATTTGCTACAGCAGCCATAAGAGACCAGGACACTTACACACTGGCCAGTGCTCAGCTGCAGACATGAGAGGAGCCCTGCACAGAGTTCCAGACGTCTTTCTGTCTGTCTAATGCTCCCCTTCTGGCACCCTGTCCAAACTCCTGAAATTCTCAACTTCAGCTCCTTAACTTGGAAAGACCACTGGTCTTCACCTGGGTTTCACAGTCGTACCTTTCTGCCTGAAAATTATCTCCAGGCAGTAAGCAGAAGCAATCTCAAGGTCTGTAGGAGACTGAGCACTATGCTTATAGGAACCATCACTGGTTCTTCAGGAAGGCTCTGGGAATAGGACAATTTCCTGGCCAGCGTGGAGATGTTTTGCAGCCGGGAAATAAGCCTTAAGCAGCTTCGAGCTCTAACAAGATAAGATCCATCATTAGCAAGCAGGTGTTGGACTTGGAACATTTGTGCTGCATCAGGGTGGGAGTTGAGCCTGTAGCAATCCTTCAGCACGTGGCCCTTGTATGAGCACTCCCTAGACCTGTTGTATATTGTTTCAATAAAACGCCACAGCGGAGGTTACTCGGGGCTCTCCTGCACCTCTGAGGAGCCTCATCTCTTGCAAGCTTATACTTCAGATCCGTGTTCCGGCTGTTTTTTGCGTGTGATGTCAGTGTGACATCGTGGCACCAACAAAGGTCATCTTGTTTCTTTTCTTCTTTCTCAGGGATCACTGCTCATTGGTTCAATGTTTGAACTATTGTTTCACATATATATTTTTAAGTTCTTCAAGGTGGGAGGGTAAATCTAGTGTCCATTATTCCATCTTGGCTGGAATCAGATGCATCTCATTTATTTCTGGTGACTATAATTTCTTCCATTTCAGCTAGGTCTTTGATCCATCTAGAGCAGTGTTTCCAACTTTTTAATCTCACAATACACTTGAATCTATAGCTAAACTTCCATGGCACATTTAGATTACGTTGATAAAAAAAAAAGAGTAAAAAAAGAATATACTTCCTGTGCTTTGAACTTCTCAAAAGTGTTTAATTAATGATCTTTAAAATTTTTGCACACACCTAAGATCCTCTCGTGGCACACCAGTGAGTTGTGGTGCACTGGCTGAACATCACTGGTCTAGAGTATACCCCTATTCTGGCCACTGTTTAAGATCTAATGTTGTTTTCTCTACATAACGAGCCAGTTCCCCCCAAACTATCTACAAGACAATCAGTCTGTCTCCATTGATACCATCTTCATCAAGCACCCCTGTCTTAATTTTCCAGGGAGCCTGAAGGTCCCCCTGGGCTCCCTCTGCTGTCCTCCAGCCTCTCCCCAGCACCTGCCAGGCTGGGTTTGTGCTTAGGGGGGCAGGTCGAGTCTGTCTCTTTTCTTTCACCAAGGTTCACTTACCCATTGGGAATCTTTATTCTTCCACACAAATGAATAAAATGGGTAAAACTTTCAAAAATTTGACCTAAAAATTCTAATGTCGTTGCTCAAAATTCACAGACAATTTGGGGGGAAATTGACACCATTAGGTGTTAACTTACCTCATCCCTGATATAGTTTTACATTTTTCTTTTCAGTTTTCTTATACGTCTTTTCATAGCATTTTATTTTATTTTATTTTATTTTTTTTGAGATAGAGCCTCAAGCTATCCCCCTGGGTAGAGTGACGTGGCATCACAGCTCACAGCAACCTCCAACTCATGGGCTCAAGTGAGTCTCCTGCCTCAGCCTCCCAAGTAGCCCACCACAGCGCCCAGCTATTTTTTGGTTGCAGCCATCATTGTTGTTTTGGTGGCCCAGGCTGGATTCGAACCCGCCAACTTAGGTGTATATGGCTGGCACCTTAGCCACTTGAGCCACAGGCGCCGAGCCCATCGCATCTTTTAAAGAGTTCTCGTGAATGAGGGAATTCTTTGATAGTGTACGGTTTTGATACTGTTGTGAATGGCATGTTATTTTCTACCATATTTATTTTCTAGTTGCATTTTACCCTCGCAGGAAAGTGCTAGTGAGTTTTTGCGATTTGATCTGGTATCTAGTAATCTTTACAAAGTCTCTCATTATTTCTAAATAATCAGTTATGTTGGTTTTTCTTTTTAAGTACAGCATTAAAGAGAAATTGTTCCCCAGACTTTCAGTTAAAACGGCAAGGTAAATTTTATTCAGATGATCATAGAAGGAGGGAGAGAGTTCAGTACACAACTGAGCTCAACTTTGATCCGTGCAGAGGAGACCGGGCGTTTTAGAGAAAGAATAAGGGAGGAGGGACGGGGAGTAAGTCGAAGCTCCAGCAAAGGCAGGGAAGAGGAAAATCCTCAGGAGGGCAGGGCTGTCAGTGTGATGTGCCTGCATGCCCACTGGTGCTTGTCCAGGCTGAGCTCCCACCCCTCCCACACAGAGCCTGGGAGGCAGAGGCTCAGATTTGTCGAAGAAAATATTTCACAGCGTTGGCTTCCAGGTCTCGAGAAAGACATTCCTGGGTTGTAGAAGGTGCATCTCGAAGGAACTGAGACAGGATTTATAATCACAAGTTTCCACAGCAAATGCTCTAAGGAAAGGGAGGTCAGGCCCAGCTGGAATAGACAGTAAATTCTTTTGGCGATGCCCTGTTTCTCAGACAAGGGGTTCAGGAGGCTGGGCCCTCACCCCAGGCACACAGCCTGGAGCTACAGTTTGCTCAAGGGTCTCAGTGTGGGGGTAGACAAAGACAATCCTTTTTTTTTTTTTCAGTGTTATCTTTGGCTGCATTATTAATTAACTTTGCATTTGAAGGGGGTAGGCAGGGACGTTGTCAAAGGCTAAGGAGAATTTTCAAAATGGTAATTTTTTTTTTAAAGAGCAGTAAGGAAAAAGAATATATCAAAATTACTTCCAGAAGTGGTGTTTCCACCCATGTATGATTGTCCACAATTGTCCTATATTCACAAAGTAATAAATATTTCACAGGCTCCAGTGACATCACTTGTTTGAGGAAGGAGGCCAGAGGCGACATTATAGCCCTGTGCTGTGTGGATCCCTCCTGGGGAATGAATGTTTTGCATACAGAAGCAGAGCTGGTAAAATAATGGAAGACTAAAATGGGAACAAGAGGAGACGATTCAATGAGTGCAATTCTTTTTTTTTTTTTTTTTTTTTGTAACCCAGACCTCCCGTATATGGGGCCTGCATCCTACTCCTTGAGCCACAGGCACCACCCTTCAGTGAGTGCAATTCTTACAGACCAAGGCTGTGGCCTAGTAGAGCTTGACTAGAATTTGGCTAGAAAGAGAGTCTCGGTCAATAGGATCATATCTTGGGTCCTCCCCTCTGAGTCTCACACCACACACCACTTATTTTTTATATTGTCTTATATGTCAATACCACCAGTTTTTCTTTTCTTTTCTTTTCTTTTCTTTTCTTTTCTTTTCTTTCTTTCTTTTTTTTTTTTTTTTGAGACAGAGTCTTACTATTTCACCTTTGGTGGAGTGCAATGGCATCACAGGTTACAGCGACTTCAAACTCTTGGGCTTAAGCGATTCTCTTGCCTCAGCCTCCCAAGGAGCTGGGACTACAGGTGCCCGCCACACTGCCTGGGTATTTTTTGGTTGTAATTGTCATAGTTGTTTAGCTGACCTGGGACAGGTTCCAACCCACCAGCCCCGGTGCATGTGGCCGGCACCCTGACCACTGAGCATGGGCTCTGAGCCACCACCCGTATTTCTTTAAACAATAGCAGACACCCTTGTTTTGATCTAGGTTGAAAAGCCAATGTGTTTCCAGTTTTTCCATTAAGTAAGATGTTTGCTGTTGCTGTGGCGTTCTCCACACTTTTAGTTTGCTGAAAGATTAAATCATAAATACACTGTAATTGTTGGACTTTATAAAAGTGTTTTCTAATTCTATTAAGTTAATCCTAAGGCTTTTTCCACTTAACTAATAATGTGGTAATTTATATTCTTCGATTTTTAAGATGTGGAACCATCCTTACGAAGCTCAGGTAAACTCGCTTGATCTAGACGTAAACTTTAGACCTCAGTTTAGGTTAACTAATTCTTTATTGAGATTTTTGCGAGTATTCAGAAATGAAATGGGACTGTAAATATCTTTTTTTGTACTACCTTATCCAATTTGGAATAAACATTACAGAAGTACTGTAAAATCAACTTGGCAGCTTCCAATCTTCTAGAATAATCTATACAAATAGAAACTATTCCTGGAAAGGTTTGTTATTTATCAAATTGAACTTAAGGATGATTTTCATGAGGGTATGGCCTTTAATTTCCATTTCAAGGCTTTAAAGTTCTGTTGTTCTGTTCACGTTTTCTGTTTTTTTGTTGTGCCTATTCTCACATTCTGTATTTTTTCCAGAAATCTATGTTGATTTTCCAGCTTTTAAAATTTGTTATAAAACTGTTGCTCATGATATTTTCTTTAAAAGCAATTCTTTAGTTTTCTATCCATTTATTTTATATATTATCAATTTACATTTTCCGTCTTTGATTCTCAATTCACCTTGCAGAAGTTTATCTAATTTTTTTTCCATAAAATCAACTTTTTGTGTTATTATTCTTCCCTGATTTTATTCTCTATTTCATTGATTTCTGGAATTATCTTTATTATTCTGCTCCTTTTTGATTTGTGTTTAATCAATTGTTCTTTTTTAAAATGTTCTGGATAGAATATATAGGCTCTAGCCCGTAGATCAGTGGGTAGGGCACTGGCCACATACACAGAGGCTGGGGGGTTCAAACCTGGCCCAGGGCCTCCTAAACAATGATACCTGCAACAAAAAAATAACCAGGCATTGTGGTGGGCGCCTGTAGTCCCAGCTACTTGGGAGGCTGAGGCAAGAGAATTGCTTAAGACCAAGAGTTTGAGGTTGTTATGAGCTGTGACGCCACTGTACTCTACCAAGGGTGACATAGTGAGAACTCCGTCTCAAAAAGAAAAAAAAAAATAGATAGAATATACAACTTGTTTGCAATCTTTTCTGTTTCCTTGTAAATAAATTGTACATTTTTCCTAAGTGCTGATTTCTCTGATTTTTTAAAATGTTCATATTCAGTTCTAAGTATTTCATCATTTTAAGGATGTTCACTCTTAAATTCAATCTTAACTTAGAAATATATTGTTTTGTTTTTATATCTTAATTCAAAGTTTATTCCATTATGCAATTTACTCTGGCTTTTTTTTTTTTTTTTTTTTT
>NW_003852668.1:17914-19130 GCF_000181295.1 Otolemur garnettii | reverse complement strand
TTTTTTTTTTTTTTTTTGTCTAAAACACTGTCAATGTTTCTGTGGATATTTTATGGGTGCTTGAAAATCACATGCCTTCCCTGGTGTAGGGAGAGATTTCAAGCTTCCTCGTGTGGTTCAGCTGCTAATGAAATTTGACACATGCGTTTTATTGTTCCCAAATCTGCTTGTTTGTTGTATTTAAGAATTTTACACATAAGGTAACTGAATGAAATATGACTGGCAATGTAGTGCTTTGATGAAAGCGCAGATAAATCCTTTAGAAAGACAAGCAGAGACCGACATTTTCTTCCTATTCCCTATCTCAGGGCAGGGGCAGGTGGGAAGGGGAAGCTCCCCTCCCCCCACCAGAACTTCCTTCTGCTTCAACACCTGGACGGGGGAGAGTGAGATGGACTGACCTGGGCACCAAGGTGCTGGGGCAGCTCACAGGCCAGACCCCTGTGTTTCCAAAGCTGGACCCACCATTGGACCTTTTGGTATCAGCAGGCGTGAAAACGTTGCCGTCCCCCCAGGCACAGGGGCCTGGGATGGGGGATACTGGACAAAGGCCTCCAAGTGTGGGAGGAGGAACAGAGAAAGAATAACTTCTGCGACCCTGAAAACTTTGCTTTGGGGACCCACAAACACATCCATCTGTGCATCAAGTACAACCCAGACTTCCTATCTATGGCCCCTACTTCAATGCGGTGCTGGGAAGTCTTCAGCATGGCAAAGAGGCTCAGCAGGGCCAAGCACAGAGTCAGCCCAGAGCAGGTGTGAGCGGTTCCTGCAGAAGGGCGACGGGACCATCCTTCATGGCAAATACGTGCCCATTTCTACCCAAAGGTTTTCAGTGAAAAAAGAAAATTAAAGAAAGATAAAAATGATTTTCTTAAAAATGAATGGAATTCAGTGGTGAGGTGTTAGTGAGATCATTGTAAAGGCTGGGAAAAAGTGTAAAATCTAAAGAGATTCTGCACTTAGGTATTTTTTTTTTTATTAAATCATAAAGAAGTAGATCATGTATGCATGAATGCATTTATGGGGTACAATGTGCTGATTCCATATACAATTTAGAATGTTTACATCATACTGGTTAATATATCTCTCACCTCATTTACTTAATTTTTGTGTTAAGACCTTTATACCCTATACTTATAGATCCGACATGTACCCTTGTAATATACACCATAGGTGTGATCCCACCACTCACCCTCCCTCCATCTGACCTTTC
>NW_003852668.1:16965-17816 GCF_000181295.1 Otolemur garnettii | reverse complement strand
CATAATAGTACTGAGTAATGGGATACTTTTCCCTCCATTCTTGAGATACTTTACTAAGTAGGATACGTCCCAGCTCCATCACTTAGGCATTCTATGTGCATCCTATGGGCTTATTTGGCTTTGCAGAAAACCAAATGATGCGTCATCAAGAACAACATTCTGGGTGTGGCGCACGCAAGGAAAATGACTCAGAGTTCCAGGCAGAGCTGAGGCACTGCATGGAAATATTGTCGATTTTAATGTATTCTAGGTCTTACGTTAAAATGCAATATTTAACTATATATGTTTTTAATGTATTTTATATTTTCCTACTTTTAGTTTTTTATTAACCCACCAATTAATCACTTTAACTCTTTAGATAAGGGGGCACCCACTACACTTGTGTGAATGTCAGTGTACCTGTAGAGAAGACCGGCATTAAATACTCTAAGATGGTAACAGTTCAAACTCTGCAGAAGGATCATAGATAATTATAATATCTCCTTGCAGCTTTGTCTACTTCACAAACCTTTGTGGTAAATTTGTATTATTCTTGTATCTAGAGGGGAATTTTTTTTAAATAGAAGAAAATAAGAAATGCTAATAAAATTAAAAGTAGCAGAAGAGGACGTGACAGATGAAGGCAGCGAGACCTGGAGTACTTTACAGCTCTTAGAACATGCTTGTTAGATATTCACAAAAGCCGTAAGTACAGGCCAGAAGATCCATCTCTCGTCCTCTGTGATAGATGCAAAGCGAGGCTCTGAAGAGTTGGGGGGCAGCTCCAGGTCCCTGTTTCAATTATCAGTTACCCCATAGCAAGCCACCTCAAAACTCAGTGGCATGAAACATTTTTTACTATTTCTCATGGC
>NW_003852668.1:10674-16495 GCF_000181295.1 Otolemur garnettii | reverse complement strand
GGAATGGGATGGTACTGGTGTTCTTTTTACTGGAAAACATCACCTCTCAATGAGATTTACCGATGTGAATTGCATCAGAGTGTCTGAAATGCTATGGATCTGGTACTGATTAAAAACAGAGTATCTGAGGGCAGTTACATTTTCAAATGTAGCATCAGACTAGTGCTTAAAACATGGTAAAGCCACTTGGGGTCTATTCCCTGCTTCAGATGAGCCTGCTACTTCACCAGGTGGGATGTCAGTCTCAGCGGGATTGTTCTCTCCTAGTAGAAGTCAGTGTGCGCCGGCTGCTCACTGGTTACTGGTAATAGAGATGTGTTCCTAGGCCCAACAATAAAATGCAGAAATGATTTCCTATATTAAAGTTCTGAATTGCTCAAGGCGGCCTCCTGACCTCAGGAAATCTAAAACAAACCGCTGAGTGATTTTCATATCCTTTTTTCCCCCAGAGCCCACAGAAATTATTTTCTTCCCTTCTATAGGTTTTTTTTTTTCCCTCCAGAACTTAATTTTCCATGGAAGTGTCCAGGGCGCCCAGCTCGTTGGAAGATTCTGGAAGGCACAGGGAGACAGGATGTGGCAGCACAAAATCCAAGGTCATCATGGGCACTAAGGAAGTCACAGGTCTGCAGCAATTGACAGATTTGTGTTCTAAAGAGACCAGGTCTACAGTAGAACCTCCGTGAGTTGACCACCCAGGAGACAGCAACACACCGGTCAACACAGAGGTGGTTGACACCAGGACCCTGGCCTGCTGTACTGATGCGCACGGGTGAGGCCTGTCGGGGCTGTGATAACTAGGTCAGTGCGTAAGGAGGCGGTCAGCGTAGGGGGTGGTCAGCTGTGGAGGTTCCACTGTATCAGTTTTTGTTCTTCCTGGGTCTTAACGTGATTTAAGAACACGTTCAGTGAGCAAAACGGGAGTCTTTTCATAGGTTACACCAGCAGCACGTATCACCAGGTATTTGTCTTACTTTTTAGGACTTTAGTTGATTTTCAGTGTTTGTTTTATTCTTGCCTGGTTTTGGTGGTTGCTGGACCCTCCTTTTGCTAATTACTTTTATCAATTGTTATTAGAATTAGAATTTCATTGTGCCTTAAATTCAGGCCATGCTGAAAAGCGGCTGGATTCTTCCTTTTCCCCACCAGGGCTGTGCCAGAGCTGCTATCACGGCATCCTCAGCTGGCCTCTGTCCTTCCCACAGACCATTCTATCCCCCTGCTCTTCATGAATCCCTGGAAAGGTCAGAGACATCTGGGAGTGAGCCAGAAGTGTCGGGGAGCAGCTCAGCCCTGCCTGTAGGAGACAGGGCTTCAGGGAGTGAAGGGGTTGAGCTGAGTAGGTTTCCTGTGGGGAGCATGGGAGACTAAGCTCATGGCAGGGCAGTGGGGAGCCAGAGGGGTTGTAGAGGGAGGGCAGTACTATTGCTGGGAACTGATGACACCAAATCTCCTGGGCTTCCTGGGGTCCCCAGGTGCAGCTGTGCCTCCACTGTGCCAGCAGTGTGTGGCGCTCAGAGGCAAGCCCGAGCTGAGGTTTGGGGGTTCCTCTCAGCAGCCTCCCTCTTGCTAGTAGTGTCCCTAAGCTCTGCAACCTCTATGCCTTGTTTGCATGGATTGATTTTAGCCTGTCTATTCCTCAGTTCTTTTTTACCTTTTTATTTATTTGTTTGTTTATTTATTTAGATCTCTTTTCCCTCTTATACCGCCTCCATTTTTGATCTCTCAAAAAACTGCCGTCAGAGGCTTCTCTCTGCTGGCATTTTCTGGATGTGGTACCTGTCTATTGATCAAACACGATGGAGGCTCCTTTGAAAAGGCAAGCATGTTTCTTGCGTAAATAGCTTAGTGCCTGGGCACAGACAATTTCTCTAGAAATGGATTTCAAATGGCTAAATTGATTAGTTCCTGTAAGCAGCTCAGCCCCATGGTGGATAGTATTACTGGGGTCTCACTGCTTTGGGGGATGACTTTGTCATGTGTGACCTGTGCTTCGCTGCTGGAATACAAATGAGGCCACCCTGACATTCAGCCATCGGCTCTAATGGCCCCCACCGGCACTTCTGAAATGCAGCCAAGCCTTTTCTGAGTATTTCTCTGCTCAGATATTCCCAAATAAGCAGAGAAGTGTTTAGGCAGGTCTATGAATCAGCTCTGCTTCTGGCTATCACACAGATGCCTGTTCCCCTCAGCAGTGGGGTAGGTCACCCTCTTTGTATCTAGCTCGTGGGGTCCTCAAGAGAAGGAGAACATGCAGGCAGGGGTGTCCCACGGAGAGGTCCTGTGGGCCACAAACGTCACATCTGCTTTCAGCTCACCCTTGAAGTACCTTTCAGTTCACACCGGGGAGCCTCTTCTACCAGGCAGAAACAGTATCAGGGTTGCTGCGTCCAGATGGCGACCCTGGTCACTGCTCAGCTGGCCCGGAGACAGCTTTCAGGTGGAGTTTCAGAGTTCCAGTGCTCGGTGTTTAGACCCCTCATTCCTCTAGATGGGTTCCGTCCCCAGGCCCCTGTGGGGACACCTCAACCCCTCAGGCATATTTAAGTAAAAGCAAGTGGGGACCCTATTCCCTTTTTTCCCAAGAGTAATCCTCCCCTCTGCAGCACCTAAGCCCCAAATTCAGACAGTCGAGGGAGATGAGATGCCTGACTCCACAGATTCAGACAGTCGAGGGAGATGAGATGCCTGACTCCACGAGGCAGCTGGCAGGCAGCACATGGTCCTGTTTAAACACTTGGTATTTGAGGACACAGATGAGGCACTGGGGCTTCCTGAGCTCCTAAGCCCTGCAATGAGGCCCACCCACCCATCAGAGGGCAGGAGGCAGTGTTTTTCCACCTTTTTTATCTCACAGCACACTTGAACCTACAGTTAAACTTCTGTGGCCCACTTAAATTTAATTGATAAAAAAAAAAAAGAGTTTAAAAAAAGAGTATACCTACTGTGCTTTGAACTTCTTTTGAAAATAATTTAATTAATGATCTTTAAAAATCTTTGCGGTGTACCTAAGATCCTCTCACAGAATACCAGCGTGCCGCACAGCAGCTGCGAATCACGGGCGTGAAGGGTCTAAGGCCCGAGATTGTGACCCAGGCTTCAGCACTTCTCTAGCTGGAGAAATGACATTCCTGGAGGGCCCGAGTGTCTGACCCCAGGGAAGCTTCTGCTTCAATGCCTCCTTCCCAAGGAGACAAAATTATTTTTATAATAATTATGAAGTGAAATAACAATAATAATGACTAGAAAAGAAACATAACCAGTGAAAATGTTCTGTTATTGCATTTCATAGATACAATGATTCTGGTAAAAAAAAAAAAATACATAAATAAATCTGTAGTGCAGTATGAGAAAGGAAATAAGCTCACTTCTTTTTTTCCCAGCAGTCAAAAAATCTCCACAATACTTTAAACCTGATCCTTTGGTTACAGTCTGAAATGAGATTTTATAGAAATAATCGTCCAGTCACCAATAAGATGGTGTTGATGAAACTGGGTCATCTAGAGAAGGTACTAGCCTACAACAGGACACTGAGTAATTTTTGTAGCTAATGTATCATGCATTAACAGTAGTTTAGGAAATTACTGAATCATACCATTTTTGTAGACTTTCTTTTCTTTTTTTTTTTTGCAGTTTTCAGCCAGGGCTGGGTTTGAACCTACCACCTCCAGCACATGGGGTCGGCACCCTACTCCTTTGAGCCACAGGCAGTGCCAGATTTTATTTTCTTGCTCTAAGACATTTAGCCATGACTACAGAATACATTACATTTTCTAGATATTATTCACGTTTAGACAATGTTTGATGTATGAGCTAAAGTGAGCATTTCCTCCATAAAAACATTCCAACTGCAGGGTGGCCCTGTCTCACAGCTCCAAACACTGAGCAAAAATGAAAACTCTTGAGAGGTGAAGGCCACGGTCATGGACTGTCAATCTCAGGTCAAAGGGGTGACAGGTGGCACTGGGACTGGAGACCACACGGCAACCCAGCCACCTTGTGAAGTCCCAGCCGCGCAGCTGGGGGTTCTCCCATTAACCCCCCTGCAGAGGGCAGAGTTTAGTGAAGTGTGAATAATAACAACTGTGCTAATTTGAAGTTTCAATATGTATTATTAAAACAATGACTGAACAAGTGTTTTCCATATGGAGCAAAAGAAGAGTCTTGGCCATGCAGGAGTATTTTTCCCACCGCCATGGTTAGCATTGCTAGCACATGGGGATGATCAAAAACGGTCCGATTTTATTATTCTTTTTCAACTTATTCCAGGCAATGCCCAACCGCCCTTACTGTCAGCACCCGGCACACCCTCCCTCTGCCTCCTGCTTTGTAGAGACAAACAAACAAGCAAATGGACAACATGACCCCCCTCCCGCAGGACCTGCTTGTGGAGAAGGCTCCTTCTCAGCACCCTGCCCTGAGGGGCCTGCTGCTCTGTCTGTCTGTTTGTTTGTTTGTTTTCTAGAATGGCAGGGTCTCAAAAAATCCTTCCGAAAACTCCCAGGGATAATGTCACAGAAGTCGTCGGCCCAAAGCGGTTGCCATTGCTCTTGAAATAGACCCAGGAATTCCTTGTGCCAGTTCTTCAGAAAAGGCCTGAGGGTAAGTTAGGAGCTTTCTGCAGAGTCACCAAAAGGCCTCTTGTGACTGCGCCAAACTGAAAACCGCAGGTGAGGTGTCCATATCCCCACAAAGCCTGTCCATACCCCCACAAAGCCTGTCCATACCCCCACAATACTTCCACGTCCCAGTGAGAAATCAGCCTGATCACTAGTCACATTAGTAGCCATTGTATTTCTTTAGGATTAGAGCTAACCATAAACTAGAAGAAATTGTTGTAGTTTGAGGTACAGGAAAATAAACACCCCAAATTGAACTTTTTAAAATTGAATCATTTGTTATATTTCAAAAATGGCACCAGGGTCCTTTGGTAAACAGAATAATGGCCCCACCTCCCAAAGATGTGAGGTTGTGATTCTGTGAATCTGTGAATATGGCAGGAGGCTGAGCTGGGTCTCAGAGGATGGGGTCCAGCACCTGGAGCGGGGACCCCTCTGCAACATGCAGGGATGACATGGTCCTGGGAGCAGGAAGCCTGGACCACAGAAACAGCCAGACCCCCGAGGGTCTCAATGATGGATCAGGGTCCCCAAGGCCCCTGGGTCCTTCCAACCTCACGGTAGAGTGAGTGAGTTGGACGGAAAGACTCACAGTCAAGCCATCTCCCCTTCATGATGGCTGGGGCTGGCTTCCAGGGAGTGGAATGTTCTTAGTAGGGGCAGTCTGGACAATGTACCAGTGGCTGGACCAGAGGGGAAACTTGCTCCAGGAGAAGTATGAATCCAGGATCAGTTTAAAGACCCTTCTTACTTCTCAGGTTGAATATTTTATACCAGTACATAGGATCCTGTCCGTCGCCTATGGCTGCTGTAACAAACTATCACAAATTGATTGTCTTAAAATAACACAAATTTATTATCTTATGGTTCTGGAGGTGAGAAGTCTGACGGGGCCTAACCAGCTAAAATCAAGGTGTTGGCAGAGCTGTGCTCCCTCTGGAGGCTCCAGGGAGGATCTTATCCTTGCCTTTTGCTGCATCCCAAGGCCGCCAGCATCCCTTGGCTCACAGCCCCTCCCATTTGGTGTCTCCGTCGTCATTGAGTCTTCTCTGACTCTTGTCCCCTGACATCTCATGAAAACTCTGTAATGACATTGGACCCACCCAGATATCCCAGGAGAATCTCCCTTTCTGGAGATCCTTAGCTTATCACAGCTGCAAGGTCCAAAGTATAAAGTAAAATACTCAAAAATGAAGTTTCAG
>NW_003852668.1:8842-10093 GCF_000181295.1 Otolemur garnettii | reverse complement strand
TTATCTGACAGAGGGAAGTACACACACGCAGTCAGAAATGTACACACAGGCCCAGATTCCGGATCGTGTCTGTGTGTGTGTCCCCTCTGATGAGCTCTCTGGACGCCCTCGGGGGTCTGTCTGCACAGACTCATTGCAAATAATGCTGCCTTGTCTGGTCCCACCTTCCTCCCCACTATTCCCAGCTCAAGTCCCCTCCTACCAGCTCTCTTCCAAGATCCAGATTGCTAAACTTCAATCTCATTCCTGGAAATGCAAAGCCCAAGGCTCTGGGAGTCACCTGGCAGAAGCAGGGTGGAGGTTGTCTTGTTCTCCTGGGCGCCTCAGTACAGTGCCTCTGACCCGAAGGTGAGATTTCCCTGCCCAGGGCCCCTGTCTCCCTCCCTCCAGAGACTCCAGTCCTTCTCAGGATGAGGTGAGGCCAGCTGGCTGTGGCTGTGGGTGACCCTAACCTCCCTGCTTTAGCCACCGTCACCTCCTCTCCCCAGTGCTGGGTGTTGCCACCCCTGAGCTTCCTGGCTTTTTGCGGTTCAAGTTCTACCACTAACTTGGTTCCCTCCACTGAAAATTTGGGTTCCCCATTCTCCTGCTGAGTTACTATAGTGCCTCTGCACTTCAGCTTGAAAAGTTTTTTTTTTTTTTTTAGACAGAGTCTCACTCTGCGGCCTGGGCAAGAGTGCCATGGCATCATCATAGCTCACAGCAACCTCTGACTCTAGGTTTAAGTAATCCTGTCTCAACCTCTCAGGTAGCTGGGACTACAGGTGCCCACCACGATATCTGGCTAATTTTTCTATTTTTAGTAGAGACAGGGTCTCACTCTTGCATAGACTGGTCTTGAACTCCTGAGCTCAAGCAGTTCACCTGCTTCACCCTCCCAGAGTGCTGGGATTACAGGTGTGAACCATCACATCTGGCCAGCTGGCAAACTTTTTCGCTATTGTCTTGTCTCACTCCACCACACCCAGCTAATTTTTAAATTTTTTTAGAGACAGAGTCTTACTATGTTGCCCAAGCTGGTCTTGAACTCTTAGCTTTAAGTGAACCTCCCACGTTGGCTTCCCAAAGTGCTGGGATTATAGGCATGAACCAGCATGCCCAGCCAGCAGTGCATTTTTTTCTCCCTCCAGGTAATTCCATTCTATGGAAGTAGCTGGATCTGTTTCTCTATTCATCAGTTGACAGACATTTGCCGGGTCTCTTATCTCTGGTGGCTGTGAGTGAAGATGCTCCCAGCACGTGAGCCCGAGT
>NW_003852668.1:7625-8822 GCF_000181295.1 Otolemur garnettii | reverse complement strand
GCTTCACCCTCCCAGAGTGCTGGGATTACAGGTGTGAACCATCACATCTGGCCAGCTGGCAAACTTTTTCGCTATTGTCTTGTCTCACCCCACCACACCCAGCTAATTTTTAAATTTTTTTAGAGACAGTCTTACTATGTTGCCCAGGCTGGTCTTGAACTCCGACTTTAAGTGATCCTCCCACCCTGGCTTCCCAAAGTGGTGGGATTATAGGCATGAACCAGCATGCCCAGCCAGCAGTGCATTTCTTTCTCCCTCCAGGTAATTCCATTCTATGGAAGTAGCTGGGTCTGCTTCGCTGTTCATCAGTTGACAGACATTTGCCGGGTCTCTCATCTCTGGTGGCTGTGAGTGAAGATGCTCCCAGCACGTGAGCCCGAGTCCCTGCGTGTCTGCCTCCACCCGAGTCCCCGCGGGTCTGCCTCCGCCCTAGTCCCCGCGGGTCTGCCTCTGCCCGAGTCCCCGAGTGTCTGCCTCCGCCCGAGTCCCCGCGGGTCTGCCTCCGCCCGAGTCCCTGCATGTCTGCCTCCACACGTTCGTTCCTCGTGGGAAGTGCCTGGGAGCAGGCTTGCTGCCTCCTGTGCTCAGCATATGTAACTTTATAAGAAACTGCACAACTGTAAGAGTTATATAGGTGACATATGCAGCTATTCACACTTAATTAAAAAGAAATAAAATGCAATAAAAGTCAGTTCCTCGACTGCAGTCACCACAGGTCAGGTGTTCAGTACCCACACATGACCAGCACCGCCTGTGTGCGACAGCATGAAATAGTTCCGTATCCTGGAAACTTCATCTGGACAGCACTGCTATGGAGCTTAGTCTCTCGAGTTGCAGAATTTGATTTGAGTGAATGGTTTTTTAAGAAGCCACTGCTGTTACATGAGCACTAAGGTACTGGCCAGATCCAGTTAGCTGAGAAAATATGTCATCCTGCTGCAGCTCAGCAGGGCAGATGTCTGGAATGACCCAAGGCCAAGGTCTGACCGGCTGCAGGAGTTGCTGCTGGTCCTGTGGAGAAGCTGCCGATCAGGACCTCATGCTTCTGGGTCTTGGAAAACTCCTGCAAACAGCTTCAAGGCCCAAGGACTCCACTGAAAGCAGAGTGAGCTCTGCCAGAGGCTCCAAGGCAGGAACTTGCAGAACTGAAGGGAATCAGTCTCAGAAGCAAGCTCTGATGGCCTGTTTCTCAGATGG
>NW_003852668.1:4218-6999 GCF_000181295.1 Otolemur garnettii | reverse complement strand
GGAAACCAGATGCCTTAACAATGTCATCATTTGGCCTGGAAGAAACCAATGGCACTAAAGGGCCTCTTTGTTTCCCTGACAGTGGCCGAAGGGGAAGAGGCTCTGGCTTTTTACAGGGCCAGAGAGAAGAGGCCGCATCTGCAGCCGGACACAAACAGGCATGGCTGGAGTCCGAGCACTGGGAGATCTTGCCCGGATGGCTTTGTGGGTGTCTTTCCTCATTTCCAAAGAGGCTCCCCCATCTGTCATGTGCTGTCTTGCCACCCCCAAATCAATAAAAGGAGCTCGTGCTCTTTATGGGACGTCTGGTGGAATGCACCAGCCACTCCCTCCTGCCTCACTTCATTCTCTCTTCACCATTGGTGTAAAGGTGATTCAGGCCAATAAAGCAATCAAACTATTACTCAGATAGGGGAGCATAGGGCCAAATGCTGCCCTTCCAGATAGTTCTGGGAACTAAACCCTCCATGGCCTTTTGAGAACTGACTCCTGTGGAGATGGGTGGGGAAGAAAACACAGAGGGGATAGAAAAAGGGAGGGGCACTAGACCAGACAGAGAGGAGATTCCCAGGACACCCGTCAAGATTTAACTCTGGGCACCATGGCCATGTGGGAGTGTGGCCATGTCCTGCTTCCACATGGCCTCACAGGCACTGTGTAGCCAGCAGGGTCCACAGCTGACTTTCAGGGGACCGATGGCGGCAGCGCCCTCAATTTTCTACTCTTCCTATATGCAAACCTTTTGCAACGTGACTTTGCACTGGTCCCTTTAAGAGCTGGAGTCCATTTCTGGATCCCTTAAATTGGGGCGGTCTTTTGACTTGCTTTAGCCAACAGGATGGGGGTGACAGTGGCTGGATTGGTTCTGAACCTGGGTTTCAAGGTGTTCTGTGCAATTCTGCTCCTTCATGGACCCTTGCCTCCACCCTGAGCACAAGCCGAGACTTAGCAGCCAGAGGAGGAGACTGCTTGGAACAGAGAAGGCTGCATCTTCTCAGCTGAGACCTCTCCAGCCAACTGTCCTCTAGCCAGCAGTGAAGTACAGACAAGCCCACTGGAACCTGTCTGGGAAAACTCTGGGCTCATAAGACGTCATACGTGATTGTTTCTTTACACCACTAATTTGGGGATGGTTGGTTTGCTACTCAGCAGCAACTACCAGATAACTGTTTTAAGAGTTATTGAGGGCAAAGAGATTACAGAGGAGTTCAAATCCTAGTAAAAGCCAGGCTGTGATCAGCATGGGCTTGTGTGTGAGCGATGGATTCCATGAAGCCCTGCCGTGTGTGACCCCAGGGGTGGCAACTGGAAGTGACAAGATCGATAGTAGTCCCTATGGGGTTGTGGGGGTGGGTGCAAAGCTTGGGCCTTGAATCTAACAAGATCATGGAGGAGACTGAGCTTTGAGGCACTCAAGCCCTCTCAATCAGGTTTCGAGTGAGCAGTTTCTCCAGATCCTTGGTTCAGTCAACTGTGATCTCAAAAGCCAGCACTCAGCACCCTGCCAAAGTGAGCAAGCTCCCAGCTCCCAGTATTACGTAGCTAGTCCACCTGTGAACTGGATCGTGGGAATTGGTAGTTTAGAGTTTACAAGAGTTTACTGTAAGAATAGTAACTATTTACTGAAGCAGATACAGACTGTTATGTCACACTAATTAGAGAAAAGAGCTGTTCACATTTTGGTGAGTGCCCCATACACATCCCACAGTGTGCAAGTCCTCACAGAGAACTTTCATAAATGGGACCCTAAGATTCAAGTTCATGCTTCCTACTTTCGTAAAATTACAAAGGATCATGTGCTCATTGTAGACAAGTAGCAGGGAATGTCTAAAATCCAATGTGAAAATCTCCCTCTTCCCTGTAACTAATTTCTGCCAGATCGTGCTATAAATTCGTTTCCATTGTAATCTTGGTCTCTGGTCAATGTTCTAAAACGCTAACTTGTTTTTCAGCTATATCCAGTTCACTATCCCACTGAGTTAGTTATCCCGCTGAGTTCTGGTTTAGGTTATTTGTTTTATTATTTTTAATTTCCAAGAACTGTTTCCTGTCTTCTCATTGATCATTTTCATAACTGCCTGTTCTTGCTTAATTAAGGCAGTATTGATTCTTAAAATTCTGCATAGATACTAATTAAGTTTTTAAAAACCTAATTCATGTTAACCATGTCTCCTAGTAATCTGTTCTCTGTACTTGCTGCTTTCAGGTAGTTGGTTTTCCTCAAATGTCTTATGATTCTTGTTTGTGGGCTTAATCTATCGACGAAGATCTGGGTTTACTCAGTATTGGTAGCTCTCATAAGTGCCTTTTGAAAACATGAAGGCCACAGGTTCAGTTCTCTAGTTATGCATGTCTGTGGATTGCTGCGCTCGCCGTGCGTGTCAGGGGCAGGCTTGCTCATGACTGCAGGGAGAAGGTGACATACTCTCCGGTAGCGGCTTCTCTGAAGTTTGCATGGATAGAAAAGTGTCTGGCGGACTGAGGATTCTCCTTGGTGGAGGAAGAAAGATAGACGGTATCCTGGGAGCAGAATAGATTAGCTTCAGGATCATGTGTAGGGGTGTTGAAACGCAACTCAGGCCCCACCTGCTGAGTTTCTGATTCAGCGGGTCTGAGACCTGAGAATTAGTCTCCCTAACATGTTCCCAGAGGATGCTACTGCTGCTGGTCCAAGACAGGTGATCTGAGACTCTAGAGCAGGAATTTCTCCCTTTTTCATGGACCTGGTGCTCTCCTGTGGACTGCACACCTGCAGCAGCCCCACCCACAGCAGCCCCACCC
>NW_003852668.1:0-1990 GCF_000181295.1 Otolemur garnettii | reverse complement strand
GTGAGTTGCGTCAGTTCTGACTGAATTTCACCACTCTCATCCTTTCTGCTTTACCATCCACAGATGTTTAGAAACTGTCTGTGTTACTGGTGCCCAGCCCACTTCCGACATCGCCACGAGCTTCCCCTCCTCCTGCCTTACTGTTAATGTAATTTGTAGACATTCCTGAAAGCAGAGAAAATAACTCCTGTGTACCTGCAGCTCAGTGGTAAAGACTTTTGCTATTTAAATACTTTCTTCTGTCCTTTAATAAGATTTGGAGAGGAAGGCTCTAAACTAAGAGTTTAATCTGCCTTCTGGAGCTGGCGGCCTTGACCCTTGTCAGCTTTGATTATTTCTCAAGCTCATTTACAAGTTTCCATTCTCAGCATTCCCACCAACCCGGTCATTCTAGCCATATTATGTTTTCCAGAAAGTATCACTCATGTAGCACTTTCAATTTTCATTTAATGAACAGCTACGAACAAGCCAAACATACAACAATAAAGACCAAATGGATATAAAAATCATAACCTCCACTGCAGGCCCCATGAACCTTTAAACCTTGAAACAAATGTGAGGTAATCATAAATATTAGCATTAACCTCTGCCTGTAGGAGGGTCGTTCCTTATTCATTTCTAGGTGAAATGTTATCTTGTATTTAACCTGTCTCCAGATGGCAAGCCCAGGCTATGTTTGGATAAACTTCTAGGCGTGAGCAATTTATAAAGGTGGAGCTTGACTGTGGTGAATTTCTCGAGAGGTAAAGCCTTCTGTATTTGTGCGAGATACACACCTGGAAACGACATGGGAATTTAGAGCTGTCTCCCCACCTCCGAGCATGTGCTCTTGGGCACATCTGTTGAAAGAGAATGCTGATGTCCACCTCATAGAATTATCGGGAGGCTCGAATATGATGATGTATAAAAATCTCCCAGGTCCTACCTGGCACAGAATGGGTGTTCGCTGGACGGTCGCCCCCTGCAACCTGGTCTTCCTTCCCCTGGTGGGAGCCATGGAGCCCAGGAAGGAGTTGAAGAGTCCTGTCCACTGTGGGGTAACCAAGGATGAGGAGGACTTTGGAACATTTCCTGTCATAAGTAACACTCCTCTTTCTCAGCCCTGCTCTCCCCTCATTGTCAAGTGTGATCTCGCGCACTGAAGCCCGAATGGGCCTTATTTTCAGGTACAATCTTGTATTTTCCCAGAGGAGAGTGGGTTTCCATCGGTATCACAGACAGCAGTTTCTGTGGAAACAGGCAGCTTCTCCCCGGTAGCTCTGCATCACTCTGGAGTTTGACATCATCAATGTGGCTTAGGCCCTGTGCCTGTCCGTCTGGGGCCAGAGGTCCCTGTGCCTATTTGTCTGGGGCACTGTCTGGTCAGGCCTGGAAGGAGCCAGCCCAAACCACAGGGGCAGAGACTGGGGGCAAGGGAAGATTCTCGAGTGAAAATGGATATACTAAGGTCAGATACAGGGGATGGATGCGGCAGGGAAGCCAGCAGAGACCAGGTGCACTGAACTCAGGAATGAGCATGGAGCGGGGATCTGTGCGTGCCGGCCCTTATCCCTGGTTCTGACAAACATGTCTTTGACAGTAACTGGAGTAAAACAAGTCACAACATCTTTCTGAGTTCCATGAGGTTCATTTCTGTGTTTCTTTCACCTGTGCAGGTTGTACCTGGCCCTGTCACCAAAAACAGATGGAGAACTTGGCTTAGCAGGGCCTCTGTGCTCTCAGACCTCCCGTTCCTGGGTAGACGGGCAGGAGAAAGGCCCTTGGCTCTCAGCCCCTGGGCAGCTGGCAGGTAGTTTTGATAAAAGGCAGATCAACATTCATATTTGGATGATTTAGTAGAAAGCAAAGATAATAAGTCAGTGATGGAAAATGTGTGACAATTATTGGAACAATGAACTTGATTAGAAGAGCAGGGGTGGTCAGTGCTGTGTGCAGGGCACATCTCTGGTATTTTCACTGAACATTTCGGGTGGTCAGTGGTGTGTGCAGG
>NW_003852667.1:1160998-1161954 GCF_000181295.1 Otolemur garnettii | reverse complement strand
TCCAGTTCCCTTCAGTCTTAGCAAGGCCTCTCCCACTAAGTTATAGAGGGCTCCCTGCTCTTCCAGTTCTGTGACCTTTTTCAGTTTTTGTAGCAATGTCTCTTGGTACCAGATCTGCCAATATCTTCAGCACCACTACCCTAAGTCAGGTGGAAAGCACTTTCCCTTTTTGTCCCTGTGTCACTAGTACTGTTTTAACTTGTCTTCTTAACTAAGGTCGTTGGCTCACTACTATCTATAGCCAGGTATTTATATATGGAAACTGTTAAGTGTGAATGTCTGTTTCAGTTATTCTATGCCATACTTCAGACACTAGGGATTTTTCTAAATTTCTAAATTTTTCTCTGATGGCTATTCAATCCCAAAGGGGGGGCATTCCTGCTCACAAAGACTCCTTAGCTTTTCCTGGTGTCATAGTCACTTACAAATTTCTTCTTAAAGTGTTTTAACATAATAGCTAATGAGGTGGGCCTCCCTTGCTTGTTCCCCATTTCTACGCAGGGTCTCCCTTCTGAGACATACATTTATACCACACTTTTCGGCTAGTCTTTTAGTCCTATTTAACAGTTCAATTTACTGAAACAGTTGTGACTCATTTTATGAGCTGACAGTACAGATAAGGCTGGGATCTAATACAGGTGGGCCACAGCCTTTTTCTTTTTCCTTTGAATTATTTTTCTCTCTCTCCAATTTCTCTCTTAACTAAAGACAAATTACAGTAGAGCCAATTCAGTTGCCAATGTAACCTGGACCTTAGTATACTGATTATTTGCATAAAGTGCAGTAAGAATCATTAGTCATCTAGATACTTTGGCTTTGCTGGAACCTTTTATAAGGAATTTTTCAGGCTGTACTTTTTCAAGAGCCTTTCATGAGCCCAGGTTTCATCTGTGCCATAAGATACCTGTATGCATTGGGTACATTCCTCTTCTTTTGAGGTTCCCCAAGCACCTTTC
>NW_003852667.1:1157792-1159466 GCF_000181295.1 Otolemur garnettii | reverse complement strand
AAAGACCTAATAATTTTGCCCAAGGTGAGGGGCTGCATTCATCTATTTGCTTAGAACATCCCTTCAGTTTGTAAAGGTATATAATTTTATTTTCTAAGTCCTGGCCAAAATATCTCTCAGGGCCAATTATTTATTCTTAGATAAGGGACTCATGCAAGAAATCTCTGACCTGGGCTTCCTCCCCCTTTCGGAGGCTATCTACTCAGGAGATCTGTTACTGATATGGATACAGCACTGTTACTCATGAGATTTACACTTTCTTCTCCAGATTTTCAAGGGCCATCCAGAGCTCACTAGACCGCCCGGACCACTTTTAAGGCACAACTCTTCTGCCTATAGTTCTGACACTCTCCACTCTATTTGCATGTCCCTTAGTTTAACAAAATGCTATTTTATTATTTATCTGTGGCCTGCAGTCTCAATTCTTAAATTTCTGAGACTAAAAACTTTCATTTTCTCCCAAGATGACATGGCCACAAGGCTACCCAAAGAGGAAAACCTGGAATTTCCAGTTTCCCTCAGGATAGCCAAGGGGCAAAGTTGGAACAGGGAAGAAGGGCTCACTTACACCTTTTTTTTCTCCCACTTATTGTTACCCATTTTAGTCATTCTCCAAGCACTCACACGCACACACAATTTTAATACATTTCTTAACCTGGGCAGCCTCAAATTCCCACTTAAGCTGCTACTTAGCTATAAGAGGCAAACCAACACTTTCTTAGGCCCTATGAGGGGAGATCTAACTCCACTCTCGGAGTCCTCTTAATCACACCACACCCATACACTCTCACAAAAATTTTTTTTACAGATCGGCTGGCGATCTGGCAGATCTGGTCTCATATATTTGTCAGCAGATCTGCGGGCGATCTGATGCCCAGGAGGTGATCAGGCTCCTCTTCCACTAAAATGTAGTGGGCTTCAAAAGGATCCTACCTTACTTTGGATGTCCTGGCGCCACCTGTAACTGGTTCCTCTCTGGTGTTCATTTTCCGCAGTGACCCACCCAGGGAGCTCCCCAGCTGAGTCTCGACCAGACGTTCCTCTGGGAGAATTTGTCCCAGGAGCGCTCTGAGGATCGCATGGCCAGACCAGCAGGAGTTCCCCGCGGGGGTGATCTGCGGTGTGAACAGAACCTGACTCATCACACAACATTCAAGGACGGGGCACCTGAGTGTCGTTTTACAGAGACAAGCACGACAGAGGACAGGGCACAAATACGACAAACCAGACATATGTTTCCAGGTCCCCCCCCCTTTCCTTACACTATCTAGGGGGACTCAAACCCACACTGGCCCTGACCAAGTATAGAGACAAGCAGGACACAAGAAACAATAAACACAGGACATTAATTACAACTGGACATTCCTGGCTGTTGGATCTATCTAGCCAGAAGAATTACACCCAAACCAGAAAGATTACGCTAGAACCAGACACTCCTAGAAGGCCTCCGCCTAACTAGAAGAATTGCATTCCACACAATATTGGAAACTTAGATCCAGAGAGGTTACCTGATCCAGACAATCAAGACACAATGCACAGTAAACACAAGGCATCCAAACAATAGACTCTTTAGACAGACCTAATAAGAAAAGTATAGGAGCAATTCCAAACTGACACTGACCGGATTTACATACATACTCCACCGGCCAGATTTACACGCTCCACCGACAGGCA
>NW_003852667.1:1143474-1157772 GCF_000181295.1 Otolemur garnettii | reverse complement strand
GGTTATTAAACCTTTGTCAGAGACATAACCTGCAAATATCTTCTCCCATTCTGAGGGCTGTCTGCTTGCTTTACTTACTGTGTTCTTGGATGTGCAGAAGCTTTTTAGTTTGATCAGGTCTCAGTAGTGTATTTTTGATGTTGCTTCAATTGCCTGGGGGGTCCGCCTTATAAAATTTCAATACTATATTTAGCATAATGAAATATCTAAAGGCAGAAAGCAATAATTCATCCATGTTCATGGCTGAGTAATATTCCTTGGTGCACATATGCCACATTTTCTTAATCTACTTATAAATTGATGGGCACTTGGGTGGATACCACATCTTTTCAACTGTAAATTTTACTCTAATAAACATTTGAGACAATTGACTTTTAAATAAAGTGACTTTTTTCCTTTGGGCAAATATCCAGTAGTGGGATACTAGATCAATCTGTAGGTCTATTTTCAGTTCTTTGAGGAAATTCCACACTGTTTTTCATAGAAGTTGCACTAGTTTGAAATCCCAACAAAAGCATATGTGGACCACTATAAAAATTTTGAGATGGACTATGGTATGGTTCATTATTTCATTTCCAAGGACACAGTCCATGGCATCCTTCCTGATTCACCTGTGCAATTTCAACTTGCTCGGCTTATTGGTGTTGCTGGCTTCATTTGTTTCCATCCATGTAGATTTTACATTTCTTAATTGTTAGTTGACAGTGTCTTTTCTGATTCACCCAGGCAAGTTTCAGCTTGCTTGACTAAATGGAGTTGCTGGGAGGATGTAATTTGTTTGTGTTTGAATGGATTTTATGTTTCTTTTTCTTTTTCTTTCCTTTTTCTTGAAGTTTTTGGCTAGGGATAGGTTTGAACCTGCCACCTCTTATATGAGGCCAGCACCCTACTCCTTTGAGCTGCAGGCACTGCCCTGGATTTTATGTTTCTTGATTTTTGTGTATCTCAAAAAAAATTTTTTTTACAGTTTTAATTTGGCCAGGGCTGGGTTGTAACCTGCCACCTCTGGTATATGAGGCTGGCACCCTACTCCTTTGAGCCACAGGCACCACCCTCAAAAAATTTTTTTAATGACCCACATATAGCATTCCTGTCTCTCTGCATCCTTGGAAGCATATAATATTTTTCAACTTTATTCTTTTCTTAAAATTTCAGTTTAGTACGAGGGTGCAGAAAATTAGGTTACATTGTTTGCATTTGTTAGGTAAAGTCCAAGTTGTCATTGTGCTCTTCCCCCAGGAGGTGTGCCATATGCCCCTACATTGTGCTTGCTAGATGAGGGCATCCCAATAACCCTACCTCCTCCCCTTCACCCCTTTCTCCTCTACCCTGCCCCTACCTTGAGTTTAACTGTATTTTTCTCTTGTGTGGGTATTGGTTCATCTACTGGTTTCATATTAGTATTGAGTATGCTGGATACTTCCTTTTTTATTAATATGACACTTTACTAAATAGAATGTTCTACAACTCCATCCAGGTTAATACAAAAGATATAAAGTTCCAACCATTGCTTATGGCTGAATAGTATTCCATGGTATACATATACCACAGTTTATTAATCCATTCATGTGTCGATGGGAACTTGGGTTGATTCCACAACTTAGTGATTGTGAATTGAGCTACAATAAACAATATAGTGCATATACCCTTATGAAAAAATGATTTTTTTCTTCTGGGTATATACCTAGTAATGGGAATGCGGGATCAAATAGAAGGTCTACTTTGAGTTCTTTGAGGATTCTCCATACTTCTTTTCAAAAGGCTGTTAGTTTTCAATTCCATCAACAGTGTAAAAGTGTTCCCTTCTAATTCTCCACTGCTGGTGGGAATGCAAACTAATATGCTCCTTTTGGAAAGAAGTTTGGAGAACATTCAGGTATCTAAAACTTGAGCTGCCATTTGATGCTGCAATTCCTCTACTATTGGAGTATACCCAAAAGACCAAAAATCACTTTGCAAAAAAAGATATTTGCACCAGATTATTGCAGCTTAATTTGTAATAGCCAAGTATTGTAAGAATCCCAAGTACCCACTGACCCCTTTACTGATAAGGAAACTGAGACCCCAGAAGCCTTTAGTGTTATCATCTGCCCTGAACACTTTTTTTTTCTTTATAATCTGTGGATGGCTGGATACGGTTTTTTAAGGAATCTTTCTCTCCTTCCTCTTCCCTATGATTAGGTCCAGTATCTTAACCTGATGATTTGCAAGAACATCAGCCCAGAAGTTACCTATCAACATCCCACACATCCTTCATTTACCCTTCTGAGTGTCTGGGGTCCAGAGTGAGATCAGGTCCAAATTCAGACTTCTCAATAAGTTAAAGTGACTTTTGTCTTTCACTTAGGAAAGTAGAGTCCTGAAAGACCCAAGTGACTTCTTGGTGGCTGTGGTTCCATAGTGACGTTATAATGTTACCAGGTGCAGGTCATCCATGCAATATCTGCATTACAGAAGTACCTGCTTTTTCCAGTGGGAGTTACCTTATCTCCAAGACCAAGAAGCCCTTGGAGAACTCAGATGAGGCACAGAGTATTAAACATTTATATCCATAGGGGTCAGAGGCTTCAAGGTACATGAGTTCCAGGCTGGAATGTCCCTCAGAGCCTCTCCCTCTGTATGTGAACAAGTCAGCCTAAGGTCAGTTCTGTCTTTTCTTTCTGAAGGGACTTGGGTTCAGTCAGTGCTTGTCAGAGTCATTTGCACATGGTCCTACTCTCTTCATCTCTTTTCCTTTCCACCAGGAACTCAATTATATGGGTAAAGGAAAAATTTCACATTTTTAATCTAAAGCTTGAATTATAGACTCTTTTTTTCCCCTGAATGCACTGGCTGAGTGCCTAGACCCTGAGGATTTCAGCATACACCTTGGTCAGTCCTGAGGGAACAGGCCTGAATCCTGAAGACACAGGGAACACCCACTATAGGGTTTAGGAAAAGGCCACCAAATCCCCAGCCAGATCCTAGCTAGCTTCCAGCTCTGCCTCCACCCTGTCCTCTCCCAGTGTCTCAATGCCAGGTCTATATTCCCTAGTTAAGGCAAATAGATACCCCAGGACTGGTGGTTGAGGGGAGACACAGTCAAGGGGACCCCCAGAGCAGGAGGCAGCATAAAGTACCCATAAAGATGAGGAGTGAAGCATAGCCTACCCAACACCAACTCACTGATGTGCCATGGAGCTGCAGAGCCTTAATATCCTCACCTGCACTGTAGTCACAATTGCACTCTCATCATGCAGGGGATGCTCATGAATGGAGTAGATCTAAAGTGAAGAGAAAGCAGATATCACCCATGAACAGAAGAAACGAGTCAGACCTTGTGGGAAAGGAATAAAGTGAGCCACCTTGGGCATGGACAGGGTCTTGGAAGTGCTCAGGGCAGACAGACCAGGGGAAGCTCTGAGGGTGTGATCACAACTATGAAACCAAAAACTAGGTAAAGTCATTTCTGAAGTGCTCTTGGGAAGCCAGTTGCCTGTGTCATTGGAACCTTTCTGTGGGTCTTCTTCTCTGCCCATGCAACCCTGAGCTAAGTGAACTCACTGACTCATTTGTTGCTGTGATCTATAGTATTAGGGCCATGAGCCATCACATCATAGCCACCAACTAACACTTGTGTAATTTATAAAAAACATGACTCTCCAAATTTGAAACAATGTTATTGTTTTTATTTACTTTTTGAGAATATACAAACAACATTATTCATATTAGAAAAAAATATATAGGGAAGGGGGCAAGATGGTTGACTGGTGCCAACTTTCCTCAGAGGATCCTATCCAAAAGGAGAGATAAAGGACAGAAAGTTCTCAAGAAATTTGATCGTTAGGACCTGAGCTGAAAGAGAAAATTGGGGAGTTCACGTCACTCCTGCTGAAGTGAGCTGTGACTCCAAGGAAACGAATCATAGGCACAAATCCCATTACCAGGCAGATGAAAGTCCTTTCCCTTCTAGCTGTGTGCTTTCTACAAACAAGCAAGCAGAGTTCAGATCACCTCTTATTTTATCCCATAGGAGAGAGCTGCTAAAAACTGGAAATCGTTCTCTAGAGGGATCTCACTCGTGAGCCCAGGCATTCTCCTGCCCAGAATAAAATTGAACAAATCTTCTACCTGCAATTCTGAACTCCCAGTCCACCCCACCACTGCAACCATGTTGTCTGAAAGCCTGTTTCCTGTGGAGTCAAGAGTGTTTGGCAATTCCCTGAAGGTATGAGCATGGCCTGGGCTGCCAAAAGTCTGCTGAAACAGCAGCACGGGTGTAAAGCGTAAATTGCAGAGTGAGGGAGGCCAGCAGGAGAGCGAGTAACGTGGTCCATGGCAGAGTGCTGGTGGCTGTGGCAGCTCTCACATCCAACATTGGATTTTGGAGAAACACTTCCCATTTCTTTTGTTAACTGGAGGGATCCTGGCCTCAACCTTATGGGCAGCTGTGGTTGCAGCAGAACTGGAACAGAAATATAGGCTCTGTCAGCAGTGGATACACCTGTGGTGGTACCTGCCTGAGTGGTAGGCAGCTGGGTCTGAGACACAGACTCAACAAGAGCGCACACTGCTACAGCACCTGCCCACAGCAGGATAGGGCTGGGACATAGGCTCAGCCTCTGTGAGCTTGAAATACACACAGTATTCACATTCTTGAAGTACACACATTCCAGAGGTGGAATGTGGCCAGGAAAGAGACACAGATTCCTCAAGAATAACAGGCACAGTGGTGGCACCTGTCCAGGGAAGGACCAGGACAGAGTCACAGCCTCTGTGAGCTCAAAATACACCTGGCCCACAGTGGAGCATAACTGAGACAGAGACATAAACTCCAGGAGAATACTCATGACGAGGGTGCCTGCCCTGAGCAGGGCTGGGACAGAGACAAAAACTCTGAGAGCCCATCATGGAGCCAGCTGGGATAGAATCACATGACAGCACTGTTGGGTCCGAGAAAGCCTCCCAAATCAACCCCAACCGACAAACTCGAGACTCGCTCCGATGTAAAGGGCATAAGATGAGATTTATTACAGACCCGGGAAGCCCGGGGGCCCCGGGCCTGGACTCTCCTGGCATGCAAGCCGAGGACGAGCCCCGAACTCGGGGGGAAGGCAGTTTTTATGGGGTACAGAAAGCAAGAGGGGTAGGGTCGGATATGAGTACACTTTTCATTGGTGGTTGGTGATTTCATTAGTAAAGGTGAATTTGGATTGGTACAGGTAAGGGGTGGAAGGTCCCTTAACACTATTTGGTTGAGTAACTATGAAAGGAATGAGAAAGGTTGCAGGGTGGGCCCTGCAGGTGTGGTTTAAGCAACTATGAATGGAATGGGGAGGGTTACAAGGTGGGCCCTGCAGTTTAACAGAGCAGACAAGAAAATGGCGCTGGTCTGGCCCTTACAGCACCTGCCTGGAGTAGGGCTGGGACAGAAACACAGCCTCTGTGACCTCAAATTATGCCCTGTCCATGGCGGAATGCAGCTGAGACAGAGGCACAGACTCTAAGTGAGAGCACATGTGGCAGTGCCACCACTGGCAGTGGGGGATTGAGTCACAAATGTTGTGAATGCAAAATATGCCCACTGGCGGCATTTGCCCCTGGCAGTTCAGGGTTCAAGAGGAGACACTGACTTGGTGAGCACAAAAAATGTCCTGTGGCAGTGCCAACCCCTAGATGGCAGTGAACACAGCCAGGGTCTCTAACTGCTGCTGCAGTCCCCAGAAGTTATTGAGCCCTAGAGCTGTGAGATGGCAGAGCCCTCACAACCTGGGGAACATTCAGAGAATGAACCCCCAACTGCTTCACCTCCATTCCCAAAGCAGCCATATTCCTTTCTTCATGCTCCCTCTGCCAGAAGTCACCCTTTCTTTGTCTAGTTACCTATGCAGAGACCCTTGTAGCCACTCCCTTCCTTCTTTTTGGCATATGCTAACAAAGTTGAGTAGTAACCACTAAGTCATATTGTTCATCCTTTGTTTTAACTATGCTGAGATCCTCCTGATTTTTCCCTCCTTACTTCTTGTCATATGTTAATGCTAAGTTGATTAGAAACCATTAACAAGATGATTTGTCTTTATCAAAGTCTTTTGCATTTCCCTTTTGTACTGTAAGACCAAAAATATGTCTTTTGTTTATGCTACTTCCCAGTAGAGAACCCTGTACAGATACTACGAAATAAAGCTGATTTTTTGCTTTGGGGCTGGCTGTGGCCATCAGCTCAGTCAGTCCTCCTGATCCCATCCTTTGTTTCCATGTCTTCTCTTGTGCTGTATTTTCCTCATTCTGCACCAATTCTACTCTGGTTTGCTCCCCTTCACCATGCTGGTTCACAACACTAAAGGGAGCCATGCTTCAGACACACGAGGTTGCCCTGTTAGCAAAGGACAGCACAGGAAGAGGCCCTAATCCCCTTTGTCTTAGTCAGGCCCATATCCCTGTCACTTTCACCCACTGAAGGGACCCAGTCCATAGCCCTGCCATGTTATCAGGAGTGGAGCAAGGCTATGGCATAGGTTGGAGAAGGAGGCACCAATTCCTCTAACCTGACTCTTTGCCTGGACAAACCTTCCTGACCTCTTGAGGACCACAGAAAGCCAAACTCCAGCATCTTGGGTTTCTGGGTCCGAGCTGCCTGTGGAACCCTACCACCAGGTTTCTGGTCACCAATCAAACTTTCACAGTTGAGCAGTGATTTGTACTTCCCAACACAATTGGCTTTGGAGCTATCAACCTGGGCTGTCCGCCTGGGACCCTCCAAGGTTGACCTGAGTTTGCGTTGAACTTGGAGGGACTGACTCTTCCTGCAATAGTTGCTGATGGGGGCAGGGGATCTCAGTTACCTATATCTCATCCTAGATGAGATTTTACCTTAATTTTGCAAATCATTAGTATCACATAAGAGGCTGGTTGACTATAAGTCAGAGCCATCTAGGCCTATCACACCAATTTGGTTCTCAGAGTCTCTAGCTACAGATATGATATGGACTTCTTTGTAAGTCTGTTAGGAAAAAGTCACAATCACTAATCCCTGCTTTTAGGTAAATGGCTAGTTAACTACAATTCCTGGAACTCCAAATTCAATCACCCTACCAGTTTTAATACCCAAACTATGGAAAATAAACCTGAGGCAGAACCAGAGAAAGATTACTGGCACCATGAATAATCAGAGTAAATCAACTCTCCCAAGGAATGACAAAAGAAAATGCCCTTCAAAAAAAATGGCCGAAATGTCAGAAATAAAATTCAGAATATGCATGGCAAGTAAGATGAATAAATTGGAGGAAAGGATAGATATTGAAAAACAAAAACATGTGCAAAAAAAAATGTCTCAAGAAGTAAATGAATTCAAAGTCAAATTCAACAAGGATATGGATATAATGAGAAAGGAGATAGCAGAGCTCAGTGAAATGAAAAACATATTCCAGGACCTCTGAAATATAGCAGTATCCTTCAGTAATAGAGTGAGCAGGCAGAAGAAAAGATCTCTGAAATCGAAGACAAAGATTTTGAACATGCCCAAATGCTCAAAGATGGAGGGCAAAAACGGATCTTTCCCTGAGAGAGTATGGGTCCACTACAAAATATCAAACATTCATCTCATAGGAATTCCTGAAAGAGATGAGGAAGGTCCTAAAAGCACAGATGCTCTACTCTAAGAGATTATGGAGGAGAATTTCCCAAACATTGCAAGGGATACTGAAATTCAGATAGCAGTTTTAGCACCCCAGAGTGACTCAATCCAAATAAAGCATCTCCTAGACACATTGTAATTAATGTCATCAATGCTAAGACGAAGGAGAAAATTTGGCAAGCAGCCAGATGTAACAAAAGCATTACATACAAAGGTAGGAATATCAGAGTGACTTCTGATCTCTCAGCCAAAACTTCCAAGCAAGAAGAAGTTGGCCATCAACCTTCAATCTCCTAAAATAAAATGAATTCCAACCCAGGATCCTGTATATAGCTAAACTAAGCTTACTTTATGATGGAGAAGTGAAACACTTTACTGACATATGCATCTTGAAGAAATTTGCCAAAACTAAACCAGTTCTCCAGGATATTCTCAGTTCCATCGTTCACAATGACCAGCAGAATCATCCACAGCCAAAATAAACTCACAAAGAAACTTTTGAACAAAAAATAACTTCCACAGTAGGAGAAGGATAAAAATATACACTAAACATTTGAAAAACATGACACTCAAAGCTTATTCTCTCAATTAATGGGAACCGTTTAAATTGCTCTCTAAATAGGCATAGGTTAGCTGACAGGATACATAAACTCAGACCAGATATCTATTGCATATAAGAATCTCACCTTACCTTAAAGGATAAAAATAGACTCAAGGTGAAGGCATGGACATCTATAATATAGGCAAATAGAAATAAGAGAAAGGTAGGTGTTGCAATTTTATTCGAAGATACAATAGCCTTTAAACCAACAAAGGTAAGGAAAGATAAAGATGGTCACTTCATATTTGTCAAAGGAAATACTCAACATGTACAGATTTCAATTATAAATATTTATGAACCCCAGCAGAATGGTTCTCAATTTATAAAGGAAACCCTAACAGACATGAACAATTTGATTTCTTCCTGCACTGTAATAGTCAGAGATTTTAACTCCCCCTATGGCAGGGTTGGACAGATCCTCCAGGATAAAACTAAACAAAGCAATATTGGACATAAAATTGACTGTACAACATCTATAGAACGTTTCATCCAATAAAACTAAATATACATTATTCTAATCAGCTCATGGATCATAGTCTAAAATTGATTATATCTTAGGATACAAGTCCTAGTTCAGCAAGTATAAAAGAATAGAAATTATTCCTTGTATTATCTTGGAGCATCATGGTAAAAAAGTTGAACTCAATAGCAACAGGAATATTCATACTAGAATAAAGACATGGAAACTAAGTAACCTTATGGTGAATGATAGTTGGGTAAAGGACAAGATTAAAAAGGAAATCACCAAATTTTTGGAACAAATGATACTGAAGACACGAATCATCAAAACATGTGGGATAATGCAAAGGCAATCCTAAGAGGAAAATTGCATTGGAAGCCTTCCTCAAGAAAACAGAAAGAGAGGAAGTAAGCAACTTAATGGGACATCTCAATTAACTGGAAAAGGAAGAACATTCCAACCCCAATCCCAGTAGAAGAAGAGAAATAACCAAAATTACGACAGAATTAAATGAAATTGAAAAAAAAGAATCATTCAGAAGATCAACAAAACAAAATGTTGTTTTTTTGAAAATATCAATAAAATTGATAAACCTTTGGCTAATGTAACCAGAAACAGAAATTTGAACTCTCTAGTATCATCAATCAGAAATGAGAAATGAGAAATGAGAAAAGACTCCTCAGAAAATCAGAAAAATCCTCAACGGTTGCTATATAAAACCTCTATTTTCAGAAATATGAAGATTTGGTGGAAATGGACCAATACCTGTGAGCATGCCACCTTCCTAGACTCAGCCAGCAAGAATTAGAAATGCTGACTAGACCCATATCAAGCACTGAAATAGAATAAATAATATAAATTCTCTAAAAAGAAAATTTGGGGACCACATGGCTTCAACATAAGAATTATAACATACTTTTAAAGATGAACTAGAACCTACATTACAATAACCTTTTCCAAAACATAGGAAAAGAAGGAATACTCCCCAACACATACTATGAAGCAAATACTACCTTGATCCCCAAACCAGGAAAATACAAACAAAACCCAAAAACTATAGACCAACATCCTTAATGAATTTTGATGGAAAATTATTCAATAAGATCTTACCAAATAGAATTCAACAGCACATCAAAACAATTATATACTATGATCACGTTGGTTTTATCCCAGGGTTACAAGCCTGGTTCAACATACATAAATCCAAAAATATAGTACATCACATAAATAAAACAAAACAAAAAGATGACATTATTCTCTCAATTGATGCACAAAAAGCTTTTGATAATATCAGCACCCTTTCATGATCAGAACTCTCAAAATATGCTTAGAGCAGTCATTTCTGTATAGAAAGCTTTTCATTTTGATCAAATCACTGATAGAGGCCATATAAAGCAAACCCACAGCCAATATTATACCAAATATAGTAAAATGAAAACATTTCTACTCAGATCTGGAACTGGGGAAGGATGTCCATTGTCTTCACTGCTATTCAACATAGTAATGGAAGTTCCAGCCATTGCAATCAGTCAAGAGAAGTCAGTTAAGGGTATTTAAATGGGGTCAGAGGAGATCAATCTCTCACTCTTTGTGGATGATATGATCTTATACCTAGAAACCCCAAGAGTCTCAACTACAAAACTCTTAGAAGAGATCAAGGAATACAGAAGCTTCTCAGGATACAAGATCAATACTTACAAATCAGTAGGTTTTGTATATGCTAACAATAGTCAAGCTGAAAATATAGTCCAGGACTCTATTCCTTTTACAGTAGTGCCAAAGAAGATGAAATATCCTGGAATTTCTCTAACAAAAGATGTGAAAGAACTCTATAAAGAGAACTATGAAACTCTGAGAAAAGAAATAGCTGAAGATGTAAACAAATGAAAGAACATATCATGCTCATAGTTTGGAAGAATCAACATTGTTAAAATGTCTATAATACCCAAAGCAATCTACAGATTTAATGCAGTCTCTATTAAGGCACAATCATCATAATTTAAAGAGCTTGAAAAAAAATAGTGCTTCATTTTATATGGAATCAGAAAAATTTCAAATAGCAAATACACTACTCAGAAATAAAAATAGATCAGGAGGAATCACGTTACCAGACTTCAGGCTATACTGTAATTATATAGTGTGCAAGATAGCCTGGTACTGGCACAAAAACAGAGAGATAGATGGAACAGAATAGAGAACCAAGATATGAACCCAGACACTGATAGTCATTTGATCTTTTAAAAATATATCAAAAGCATTCAATGGGGAGAAAGTTTTCCTATTTAACAAATGGTGCTAGATGAACTAGGTAGCAATTTGTAGAAGAATCAAACTGGACTCCCATCTCTCATCATTAAGAAAGACTGATTCTCACTGGATAAAAGATTTAATCTTAACACATGAAACTATAAAAAAAAATTAGAAGATAGTATAGGTAAACTGCTTAAACAAATTGGCTCGGGAGAATTTTTTTTTTTTTTTTAATGAGGAAGTCCCCCTGGGCAATTGAAGCAACACTGAAATTATACTACTGGGATATCAATCTGAAAAGCTTCAGCCAAGAGCTCAGTAAATAGAGCAAACAGACAACCTTCAGAATGGGAAAAGATATTTGCAGGTTATTCTTCTGAAAAAGGTCTGACATCTAGAATCCAAAGTGAGTTCAAAATAATTAATAATAAAAAGAAAAATAACTCAATTGTGGGCAAGAGACTGAAGAGAAACTTCTCTGAAGACAGGTGCATGGCTTAGAAAAACTTGAAATAATGCTCACCATCTTTAATCATCAAAGAAATGCAAATCAAAATCACTATGAGATATCATCTAACTCAAGTAAGATTAGCCATACATCAAAATCCCAAAACTACAGATTTTGGCATGGATATGGAGAGAAGGGAACACTTCTACACTGCTGGTGAGAATGCAAGGTAATACGGCCTTTCTGGAAAGAAGTCTGGAGAATACTCAAGGAACTAAAAGTAGACCTACCATTTGATTCTGTAATCCCCCTACTAGGTATTTACTCAGATGATCAAAAATCAATTTACAAGAAAGACATTTGCACCAGAATGTTTATTGGAGTCCAATTTATAATTGTGAAGTCATGGAAGCAACCTAAGTGCCTACCGACCCATGAATGGATTAACAAATCATGGTGTATGTACACCAATGAATACTATGCAACCATAAAAAAGATGGAGACTTCATATCTTTTGTTTACCTGGATAGAGCTGGAACATATTCTTCTTAAAATAGTATCTAAAGAATTGGAAAAAAATATATACAATGTATTCAATACTACTATGAAATCAGTATATAATCACTTACACATTCATAGGAGTGGTAAAACACAATTATAGTCCAGAAAGAAGGAGGGAAGAGGAAAGAGGAAAGAGAGGCGGATGAGGCCGGGAGGAGGGAGGGTTTTGGGGAGGCGATCCACACTAATGTGCATAATGCAATAATATATTTTTATGCTATTAAGAATAGAGTATGAATGTTTTTCCCACACCAAATAAGTAAGCAGCAAGGTGATGACTATGTTAATCAGTTAGATGTAAGCATTCCACGTGGTATATCAAATCTGAACATTGTACCCTATAAATGCATTAATGTACATAGTTATGATTTAATAAAGAATTTTAAAAAATAAAACTATAAACAAAATTTTCATCAGTATCAAATAATATACCTTCTTTAAATGTCAGATTAATATGAGTGTACAAATGGCTAGGCTACATTGTTTATATTTGTTAGGTAAAGTTCAAGTTATAGTTGAGACCTTCACCCATGGGACATGTTGTATACCCTCACATTGTGCCCATTAGGTGAAAACTAAACAATTCTCCTCCCTCCCCTATTCTGCCTTTTCCCTCTACCCTCTTCTCACTCACTTGAATTTAACTGTGTTTTTCTTTCATGTAGGTGTGAAGTTGTTATCTATTGGTTTTTTATTAATATTCAGAACATTGCATACTTGCTTTTTAATTCTTGTGATATTTTACTAAGAATAATGTTCTTCAACTCCATCCGGGATAATACAAAAGATGTAAAGTCGCCATCTTTTTCATGACTGAATAGTATCCCATGGTATACATACACCACAGTTTGTAATCCATTTATCTGTAGATGGAAACTTGGGTTGATTCCATATATTGACAAGTGAGAACTCAGTTTCCATGAACATTCTATTGCAAATGTCCTTATGGTAAAATATGGTTCTACTCAGAAGAAAAAAAAAATCCCAAGGAAAGTTTACTTTTAACATTTTGAAGATACTTCATGTTTCTTTCCAAGGACTCTGAACTAGTTTTCAGTCTCATCAGCATTGTAAAGTGTTGCCTTCTCTTCACATAAACAGCAGCATCTATAACTTTGGGAATTTGTAACGTGAGCTGTTCTCACTGGGGTTAATTATATCACAGGGTGGTGTTAATTATATTTCTCCAATGATTAGAGAATGAGCATTTTTTTCATGTGTTTGTTGGTCATTCATCTGTCTTTTTAAGAGAAGGTTCTGATCTTGTCTCTTGCTCACTTGTAAGTGGGATTGTTTGCTCTTTATTTGTTGATTACTTTAAGTTATTCATAGACTCTAGTTATCAACTTTTTTTAAATTTGAAATTGTAATTTTATTCCCATATTTCAGTTATCCATATCAATATTTTTCACACATTGCTAAAAGATTGCTCCTGAAGTAAGGAATTGATAATATATTTTTAATACACCTCCCCTCATCTCTTTTACTGCCATGTATATGGTGGTTATTCAGTAAATATATGTTCATTGATTGGTTTCTTTGAACTATATTTTTTTGTAAAAATAATTTTATTATTGGCAAGTATAGATTTGGGGTGGAGCAGATTGCATAGGTGATCATTTAATGTTTAATGTTAAATAACTAAATAAGTTTAATTTTTGTTTTCTTGACAGTTTTTTACATTAGTGTGTATATATATACACTATATATATATACACATACATATATATACACACACACAGTTGCATATACCATATGCATATATATACATTTTTTATATATTTTTGTTTTTATTAAATAATAACTGTGTACCTTTATGCATTCATGGGGTTCAGTGTACTGATTTTATATACAATTTGAAGTGCTTACATTGAACTAAGTAACACATTAATCACAATTATACTCTTTTCTTAATAGTTTTGAAATGTACCCCATTGCATCATGAACATTAGGTTCACAAAATCTTTTCCCAGGCCAATATCATCAAGAGTTTTTCCCATGCTTTTTTTTTAAGTTCCTTTTTTTAAATTAAATGATAGCTGTATACATTAATGAAAACATGGGGTACAGTGTAGTGTTTTCATATATACAATCTGAAATACTTTCATCAAGCTGGTTAACATAGACTTCATGTCATTTACTTAGTCATTGTGTCAAAATATTTATACTCTATTTCTAGAAAAGTTCACTTGTACTCTTGTTAGACAGACCATATAGGTGATCTTTCCAGTCTCCCTCTCATCACCCAGCCACCCTTCTCCCCTCCCTTTCCCCAACCCATCCCCATATTCTTAGGCTAGAATTAAGTTGTAGCTTTCATTTGAGAGCTATAAATTAGTTTCATATAAGGGCTGTGTACATTGGAT
>NW_003852667.1:1136526-1142160 GCF_000181295.1 Otolemur garnettii | reverse complement strand
ACATTGGGAATTTAATGGGGATTGCATTAAAATTGTATATTGCTTTGGGTAATATGGACATTTTAACAATGTTGATTCTTCCTAGCCATGAGCATGGTATACTTTTCCATTTGTTAACTTTTTCGGCTGTTTCTTTTCTTAGAGTTTCATAGTTCTCTTTATAGAGATCTTTCACATCCTTTGTTAAGTATACTCCCAAATATTTCATCTTCTTCAGCACTACTTTAAACAAGATAGAGTCCTTGATTGTTTTTTCAGTTGGCTACTTTTGGTATATATAAAGGCTACAGATTTATAAGAGTTGATTTTGTATCCTGATGCACCACTGTATTCTTTGATCACTTCTGAGAGTTTTTCAGTTGAATCCCTGATGTTTTCCAGATATACAATCATATCATCTGTGAAAAGTGAAAGTTTGATCTCTTCTGTTCCTATATGGATGCCTTTAATTGCCTTTTCTTCCTGAATTACAGTAGCTGGGACTTCCATTACAATATTAATAGCAATGGGGACAATGGGCAACATTGCATGATTCCTGATCTGAGTCGGAATGATTTCAATTTAACTCAATTGATTACAATATTGGCTGTGGGTTTTTTGTAGATGGCCTCTATCAGCTTAAGAAATGTTCCTCCTATACCAATTTTCTTAAGTGTTCTGATCATGAAGGGATGCCGGATATTATCAAAAGATTTTTCTGCATCAATTGAGAGAATCATATGGTCTTTTTTTTATTTGTTTATGTGATGAATTACATTTATAGATTTACATATGTTGAACCATCCTTGAGATCCTGGAATAAAACCTACTTGGTTGTGGTGTATAGTTTTTTTGATGAGTTGCTGGATTCTGTTCGTTAGGATCTTGTTGAATATTTTTGCATTAATATTCATTAGTGATAGTGGTCTATAATTTTCTTTTCTTGTTGGGTCTTTTCCTGGTTTGGGAATCAAGGTGATGTTTGCATCATAGAATGTGTTGGGTAGTATTCTGTCTTTTTCAATGTTTTGGAAAAGGTTGAATAATATAGGTACTAATTCTTCTTTAAAGGTTTGGTAAAATTTTGAAGTGAAGCCTTCTGGTCCTGGGCTTTCTTTTTGAAGAGATTTTGTATAGCTGATGCTATTTCAGAACTTGATATAGGCCTGTTCAACATTTCTACTTCATTCTGACTAAGTTTTGGGAGATGCGTGCTTCCAAGTATTCGACGATTTCTTTCAAATTTTCAAATTTCTGGGAATAAAGTTTCTTGTAATATTCATTGAATATTTTTTGAATTTCTAGGGGCTCTGTTGTTATTTCATTTTTACCTTTTCTGATTGACAAGATTAGAAATTTTACTCTTTTTTTCTTGGTTAGGTTGGCCAAAGGTTTATCTATTTTATTAACCTTTTCAAAAAACCAAATTTTTGATTTATTGATCTGTTCTATAATCCCTTTTTTTTTCTATTTCATTTAATTCTGCTCTAATTTTGGTTATTTTTTTCTTCTGCTGGGTTTGGGATTGGACTGTTCCTCCTTTTCCAGTTTATTCAGATGTCCCATCAAGTTGTTAACTTCTTCTCTTTCTGTTCTCTTGAAGAAGGCTTGCAGAGCTATAAATTTCCCTCTTAGGACTGCCTTTGTGGTATCCCAGAGGTTCTGACAACTCGTGTCTTCATTGTCAGTTTGTTCTAAAAATTTGGTAATTTCCTTCTTGATCTCATCTCTGACCCATCTGTCATTCAGCATAAGGTTATTTAGCTTCCATGTTTTTGTATGAGACTGCAGATTCTTGTTGTTACTGAGTTCAACTTTTATTCCATGATGGTCTGAGAAGATGCATGGAATAATTTCTATTCTTTAAATTTACTTAGGTTAAACTTATGGCCTAAAATGTGATCGATATTGAAGTATGTTTCATGGACTGAAGAGTACAATCTGTATTGAGATTTGGTTGGGTGAAATGTTTTGTAGATGTCAGTTAAGTCCAAAAGATGAATAGTTAAATTTAAATCTAAAATTTCCTTGCTAAGCTTCTTATTGGAGGATCGACCTCACACAGTCAAAGGAGTGTTAAAATCTCTGACTATGATAGAGCTGGGAGAGATCAAGTTGCCCATGCCTGTTAGAGTATCTCTTATAAATTGAGGTGCATTCTTGTTGGGTGCATAGATATTGATAAATGAAATCTCATCATTTGGCTATTACCCTTGACAAATATAAAATGGCCGTCCTTATCTTTGCTTATTTTTATTGGTTTAAACCCTAAAGTATCTGCGAATAAAATTGCTACACCTGATTTTTTCTGGTTTCCATTTGCTTGGAATATAGAAGACCATCCCTTCACCCTGAGTCTGTATTTATCTTCTAAAGTAATATGTGTTTCTTGGACACAACAGATAGCTGGTCTGAGTTTCCGTATCCAATCAACCAATCTGTGCCTATTTAAAGGGCAGTGTAGGCCATTTACATTCATTGAAATTATTGAAAGACCTGGTGAGATATTGATCCTTGAATTGCTCTAAAGTCCAGTAGACATTTTTAATCCTTTCTCCACTGTGGAAGTTGGAATTTGATCAAAAGTTTCTGGCTGAGTTTACTTTTGTAGTGGGGGATTGCAATGATCATTATGGAGTATAGGTTTGAGAATTTGCTGCAGAGCTGGTTTAGTTATGACAAATTTCTTCAACATGTGGATGTCATTAAAGTATTTAATTTCTGCATCATAGATAAAACTCAGTTTAGCTGGATATAGGATTCTGCGTTGGAAGTTGTTTTGCTTTAGGAGATTAAAAGTTTCTGGCCATCCTCTTCTAACCTGAAAGATTTCAGTAGGAAGATCTGCAGTCATTCTAATACTCTTTCCTTTGTAGGTTATGGTTTTCTTGCATCTAACTGCTTTCAGAATTTTTTCTTTCATATTATCTTTAGTGAAGTTAATTATGATGTGCCTGGGGGATGTCTTGTTTGGGGTGAGTTGTGCTGGGATTCTGAAACTATCTGCTATCTGAATTTCAGAATCTCTTGCCATGTCTAGGAAATTCTCTTTCAAAATTTCATGCAGAAGAGCCTCTGTGTCTTGTGAGGCAGCTTCATCACTTTCAGGGATTTCTATAAGGTGAATATTAGTTTTCTTTGAATTACCCCAGAGCTCTGTAAGAGAAAGATCCATTCTTGTTTTCCTTTTTTTTTCATCCTTGTGTTCTTGGGCTTGTTCAAAGGCTTTGTCTTCAATGTCAGAGATCCTTTCTTCAGTCTGTTCCACTCTGTGTTTTTCAAATCTTTGGGGGATACAAACTCTTGTCTCAACATTTCAAAATTTTTGAATATTTTATCTTTGAAATTGTTGAATCCTTGAGTCATCTTTTGAATAATTTCTTGAAGTTGTAGCTCATTTCTTTCCTCCATTCTATTAATCTTATTTACTATCCACATTCTGAACTAGATTTCTGTCATCTCAGCCATCTATTTATGGGTTGGATCTTCAGGTACCTCTGCAACATCCTTCCTTGTGGGGATTGATCTACTCTGGTTATTCCTACTACCAGAGTCTTTCCGCTGACTCTGGCCCATGCTGGATTTACTCCATTTGGCTAGGTGAGCAGGTAAGAGGAAGTTGGGTTGGGGGCTCCGGGAGTAGTATTTTACTAGTCTTTTGGGGAAGAGGCTGGGAGTGATGCCTGTATCTTTTTCCCTAGAGCTTTGCCAAGGATGTGTATAATGCTATGGTCTGAGAACCTGGGGGCCTACGTGTCTCTATCCTGTTTTCAGCTGATATCTGTTCTACCTTAGAAAATCAATTACTCTGGGTTAAGATCTCGTCTATGGAGAAATATCAGCAATTAAGTTACCCCTCCCCTTACTGGTGATGGTTGGGAAAGGAAAACCACACCTTCCCACATCCACACCCCCAGGGTATCACTTTAGATAGTTCTCAGGTGATTGGCTCTGTTCAAATGATCTAAGACAAGTGTCCCAGTCAACACGAGTCTCATGTGGTGGAGTACATGAGGTCTTTGGCAACTGTACAGCAGGGATCTTCTGGTAGATCAGGTATGACACTCTCCAGTGTTCTGTGGGGTCAGAGGGACCTGCCCAGCATATAAAATATTCTAGGGAGGTTGATGCCTCCTACCCCACCTTGTACCTTTGTCACACCCAGTCACTGGAAACTCCACAGGGCTGTGACTCAGTTGCCCAATAAGCGAATTTGGCAGGACTTTGTGTCTGCCAAAATCAAAGTAGAGCCAAGGCCAGCTCCACTCAGTTACTGCTCTTCAACCCCTGCCAGCAAAGGGAACTGTGGCTTGACTGTCTTAGGCATTCAGTGACAGCTGGAGAATGTTCCACCTAAAGACTATTTAGGTCTGAGAAAATCCAGAGAGCATCAGAAATTCTCCCTTGACCACCAGTTGATTTGCCCAAATCAAGAGATCCAAACCTATTGACCCAATCAGTACCCACTTTCTGGTTGGAAAGATTACAAGGTCTCTAGCAACTAAATAATAGGAGGCTACTGGTGGTATAAGTGTGGCTCGCTCTGGTGTTCTGAGGAGTCAGAAAGGCCTGTTCAGTAGACGATTTGGAGTAAGGAGGCTGATGTCTCTTTCTCCTCCTTACTCGCCCTTTGCCGCCAGAATCTGGTAATCTCAGTCTCAGTTAACCCCACTACCAATTTCTGTTAACCCAGACTCTGTAACCCAGGCCTGTCCAATAGGCGAGTGAGTCAGGTTTTTGTGCCTACCAGAGTCCAGGTAAAGTCAATGAGTTCATCAGGGTTTTGTGTCTGCCAGAGTCCAAATAATGTTAATGCCTTCTCCACTCTGTGGCCAGCCAGCAGAGATAGTTGAAGCCTATCTGCCTCAGGCACTCAATGGGAGCTGGAGAATATTCCACTTGGGCTCAATTTAAAACTGGAATTTGTTTTCTTAAAGTTGTGGTTTGCTTTGGTGGGGAGGACGTGCATTTATCTATCTCTTCTCTCAGCTCCGCTCCTCACATTCAGCTTTGTTGGGTTCTTCTGGTGGTTGTTTCTCCCCCTGAACTGAAGTTTATGTTGAAAGCTAGCTGCAGTCAGCTCTCGTTCCCTATTCCTCCAAATTCTTATTGAATGTGAAAATTGTAGTTAGGGAATATAGCCAACCCGGGGAATTTAGCAAAGTACAAAATACATTGAAACCAAAAAGACAAATAAACAGACTAAAATGCTACCAGACACACAAGCACACCAATGCCCAGACACTCAGCAACAAGTAAACAAACAGACAAAAAAGAAAACCAAACAACAGACAAACCAGCCAACTAACTGACCAAGAAAAGAAAGAAAGAAGAAGAAAAAAATAGTAGTAATATAAGATAACCACAGAAATGTTGACCATAAAATGATAGAGCAAACAAATAGCAAAACAAACAAAGAAGAAAGAAAATAAAAAATACATATATTTAATAAAAATTAACAATTAAAAATTAAAGAAAAGGAAAAGGAGGGCATCACTAAGAAAATTACTATTTTTTTGAATATATACAAACAAGCCCCTTTTTGAATGTGATGGGGTTCCAGTTTAAAAAAATATATAATTATGCTGCAATATACTTTCTAGACAGCAGGTGGCGCTCTGAGTGGTCCCTGCCCTAAAACCAAAAATAGAAAGA
>NW_003852667.1:1105417-1136476 GCF_000181295.1 Otolemur garnettii | reverse complement strand
ATATATATATATATATGGAGGATCTTTGCTAGCAGGTTGCGCAGATTGTCCCTACAACAGTTCCTGCAAAGTGTTGGGCATCTTGGATTAGCTTCAGATGCCGGATGGCTGGCTGCAGGTCAGATTGAGTTCTCCATGCTTCTGGAAGAAGTGTTATGGAGACGCCATTTTTGGAGTTTTACATTACATCTGGTTCCTGGCTGGCGGCTCACTTCCATCTGTCCTCCAAACTCCGGACACAAATCTACACATTCGCCAGACTTTCACTCAACTCCTAATTTCCCCTCAAACAGAAAACCATTGTGATCTGAGGGTAAAGAGCTCGGCGCCCCTTGCCCCTTCCATGTTCAGTTTATTTTTGATGAGGGAGGAGCCGTGGGTGCCATCCCCACGGTGAGTACAAAAAATTTTTCAGTGTTTGTAGGAAGGGAACAGATTCCCCCTGCGGGTCACCATCAGTGCAGCTCCATACAGACTTCCAAAATTACAGGATGGATCGGTTCCTAAGCAGACTCCCTTCCCCTCAAGTTTCTGTCTGAGTGCTGGATCCCTGACGCCCCAAACCGGGTCCAAATGTCTTCCGTTTCTGGCTGCTAAATTCCGCTGGGGAATCCACACCTCACCACACTCTCAGTGAAAAACCCAAACTCTCCACGAATTGGGCACAGGAGCCCTTAATGGGGGAGGGATTGGTTTCTGCCTCTCAGGATGCAAGCTGTAGACCTGGCACCGCAGGTCACAGATGGCGCCATTTCAGCTGCTGCCCTGAGTTTTTTCTGACTGACACCATAGTTCTGGGCTACACTTCCAATCAAGCAAGTTACCTCTTTGCTGCTTGCCCTGCACTGCTTGTCCACACCAGCACTCCACGCGGGAGAGATCCGGTCACCCTACTCTCACCTGAAACCACCAGGAGAGTTGACTCAGGGATGTATCCCCTCTGCCATCTTACTCTGCCCTTCCCATGCTTTCTATCAGAGTGTTTTTTTTTTTATCATTTCATGTCTTAGATTAAAATCTTAATATCCAGCATGAGTCAATTTTTGTCAAAGGTGAGAGCTTTGGGTCCAGTTTCAGTCTTCTACATGTGATTAGCCAGTTCTCCCAACACCATTTATTAAATAGAGATTATTGTCACCAGTATTTGCTTTTGTTTAGTTTAGCAAAGACCAGAAGGTGATACATGTCTGTTCTTGAGATATTTTACTAAGAATATGTTCCAGCTCCATCCAGGTAAATATAAGACATATGAATTCTCCATCTTTTTATGGTTGCATAGTATTCCATGATGTACATATACCACAATTTTTTAATCCATTTATGGGTCAATTGGCACTTGGTCTGTTTCCATGTCTTGGCTATTATGAATTGGGCTGCAAGAAACATTCTGGTGCAAATATCTTTGTTGTTAAATGATTTTTGATCATCTGGGTATATACCTAGTAAATGAATTGCAGGATCAAATGGTATATCTAACTAAGTATTTGGAGAACACTCAGTCGAATGGTATGTCAAAGTGAGTGAAGAACACTGTTCCTTGAGTTTTCTTCTTTCCAAAAAGGTCATATTAGCTTGCATTCCCACCAACAGTGTAGAACAGTGTAGTGTTCCCTTCTCTGTGCATCCATGTCAACATGTGTAGTTTTGGAATTTTGTGATGTGGGCTAATCTTACAGAAGTTAGATCATATCTCAAAGTGGTTTTGATTTGCATTTCTCTAATGATTAAGGATGATGAGCATTTTTTCATGTGTTTATAAGTCATGTGCCTGTCTTCATCAGGAAGTTTCTGCTCAAGTTTCTTGCTCACAGAGAAATGGGGTTATTTATTCTTTTCTTATTGATTAGTTTGAGTTATCTGTAGATTCTGGTTATCAGACCTTTGTCAGAAGCATAACCTGCAATAATCTTCTCCCATTCTGAAGGTTGTCTGTGTGCTTTACTTACTGTGCTCTTAGCTGTGCAAAAGCTTTTTTAATTTGATCAGATCCCAGTAATGTATTTTTGGTGTTCTTTCAATTGCCTAGAAGGTCTTCCTCATAAAATATTCTCCCAGGATAATTTCTTCAAGTGTTTTCCCTGCACTGTCTTCTAGTGATTTTATAGTTTCATGTCTTAAGTTTAAATCTTTATCCATTGAGAATCAATTTTTTTTAATGGTGAAAGGTTGGAGTCCAGTTTCAGTCTTCTACAGATCACCAGCCAGTTCACCCAACACTATTTGTTAAATAGGGAGTCTTTCCCCTACTGAATAATTTTGATAGGCTTGTTGAATATCAAATGGCAAAAAGTAGATGGGTTCATCTCTTTGTTCTCTATTCTGTTCCATAAGTATAACCACTCTGTTTTTGTGCCAGTACCATGCTGTGTCTGGTAATGTGATACCTCCTGATTTGTTCTCATTTTTGAGTAATGTATTTGCTATTCCAGGTTTTTTCTGATTCTATATAAAACGAAGTACTATTTTTTCAAGTTCTTTAAAGTATGACAATAGTACCTTATTAGGCATTGCATTAAATCTCTAGATTGCTATGGCTAGTACAGACATTTTAACAATGTTGATTCTTCCCAGCCATAAGCATGCTATGTTTATCCATTTGTTAATATCTTCACTATTTCTTTTCTCAGAGTTTCATAGTTTTCCTTATAGAGATCTCTCACATCCTATGTTAGGCAAATTCCCAAATATTTCATCTTCTTTGGCATTATTGTAAAAGGAATAGAGTCCTTGATTGTTTTTTTCAGCTTGACTATTGTTGGCATATATAAAAGCTACTGACTTATAAGTATTGATTTTATATCCTGAAGGTGTTCTCGGAGCCTCTGATTGGAGACACAAGGAAAGGGAACTGCAGATGAGATGACTGATTTGAAGGGAGGTCGAGACTCGCTCAGGTCAGCAACCAGGCCTGACTTTACTGATTATCTTATATACTTTCAAACATTCAGTAAGACTTTAACACAGATACAAAGAAGTGAAGCAAAATTAGGAAGCTACCATTAAGATTACAATTCAGTGTGATGGCTGAGGAACACATATACAATTGATTTTTTTTAGTGTAAAAACATAAAGGAGACTGACTGTCTGTTCTTGCTGGCCTAAACTGAAACTAGAGATAACAATGTTAATGAAGGAAGAAGACAGAGAACAGAACCCAAGGCTCGAGAACATGAGTTCGAGCTTCCAGCTGTGACCCCAGTTCTCGCTCTCCAGATATCTTTGAGATAGTCTTTCTGAATATTTATGGATATCTATAGGCAGGTGCAGAAGCTCAATCTTTGAAGAAATCTTTCCCAGAGCCTTTCTCCTGGAGGAGCACATGAAGCGAACTGCCATATCTGAGCATGGGGTGCTTATCTCTACAGTATCCTGAGATGCTGCTGTATTCCTTGATCACTTCTAAGGCTTCTAAGAGTTTTGAAGTTGAGTCCCTGGGATTTTCCAGGTATAGGATCATATCATCACCGAAGAGTGAGTGTCTGATCTCCTCTCACCCTTTTTAGATACCCTTGATCACCCTCTCTTGCTTGATTTTGATGGCTAAGAATCCATTACTATGTTGAATAACACTGCAGACAGTGTACATCCTTGCCTCATTCCTGATCTAATAGGAAATGTTTCAGTTTTACACCATTCAATATGATATTGGCGGTGGGTTTGCTATAGATGGCCTTTATTGGCTTAAGAAATTTTCCTTCTATGCCTATTTTCTTAAGAATTCTGATCATGAAAAGATGCTGGATATTAGCAAAAGCTTTTTCTGCATCAATTGAGAGAATCATATGGTCTCTCTTTTTTATTTTTTGATGTGTTTTATTATACTTATAGATTTTCATATGTTGAACCAACCCTGTAACCCTGGAACATAACCAACTTGATCGTGTTCTACAATTTTTTTGATGTGTTATTGTATTCTGTTTGCTAAGATCTTATTGAATATTTTTACATCAATATTCACTAATGATATTCATTTATAATTTTCTTTCTTTGTTGGATTCTTTCCTTGCTTAGGGATCAAGGTAATATTTGCTTCATAGAATGTGTTGGGAAGTATTTCTTCTTTTTCTATGCAATGTATAATATAGGTACTAGTTCCTTTTGAAAGGTTTGATAAAATTAGGATATGAAGCCATCTGCTCCTGGACTTCTCTTTTTAGGGAGATTTTGTATTGTTGATGCTTTTTCAGTGGTTCATATAGATCTATTCAAGATTTCTAATTCTTTCTGGTTGAATCTAAGAAGGTGGCATGCTTTCAGGTATTGGTCCATTTCCTTCAGATTTTCATGTTAGTATTTCTGGAGCTAACTAGTCAGTGACACAGAGATAAGCACCATGGACTAGACGATTAATCTGAAAAGGGAGGCTGAAGATCCCTCTGGCATTTAGCAACCACCTATCTTTATTGATTCTCTTATATACTCTAAAACATCTGATAAAGGTTTAAAATATCAAAAAGTTAAGACAGCAAAGTAAGATTACGGAAACTACCACAAAGATTCCAATTCAATACAATTACTGCTGAACACGTATACAATTGATACAAAGTAAGAACATTTTACTTGAGCTTAAATCACAAAGGTGCCAGGTTGTCTGTTCTGTCAGCCCAGTTCCTTAACCTAAGACAAGTAATTATTATGTTAATGAGGAGAAAGAAGCAAAGTACAGTAGCCCAATGCTTCAAACAGATGTTTAGCTGCCAGCTACGACCTGGTGTGGTTCTCCAGCAAATTTCTTTCTAAGAACATTTCTGCTTTTCAGCAGGCCCAGGCATGTTCTCAGAGTAAGGGTATTTCTATCTTAGAACCACATTCCACGGGGAGCCCATGAAGCCAAACTGCCATGTCTGAGCGTGGGGGGCTGTACCTCTTCATTTTCATATTTCTGGGAACAGAAATTTTTGTAGTAATCATTGAGAATTTTTTGAATTTCTGAAGTGTCTGTTGTTATTTCTCTCTTATTGTTTCTGGTACATGATATTAGAGATTTTACTTTTCTATTTCTGTTTAGGTTTGCCAAAGTTTATCAATTTTTTTAATCTTTTTAAAAAACCCAACTTTTTGTTTTGTTGATCTTCTGAATGATTCTTTTATTTTTAATTTCATTTAATTCTGCCCTAATTTTGGTTATTTCTTTTCTTCTGCTGGGTTTGGGGTAAGAATGTTCTTCCTTTTCCAGTTGCTTGAGATGATCCAGTAAGTTGTTGGCTTCCTCTCTTTATGTTTTCTTTATGAGGGCTTCCAATGTCATAAATTTCCCTCTCAGGACTCCCCTTGCAGTATCCCACAGGTTTTGTTAATATGTGTCTTCATTATAATTTTGTTCCAAAAACTTGCTGATTTTCTTCTTAATATCATCTTTGACCCAACTGTCATTCAGCCTAAGATTATTTAGCTTCCATGACTTTGTTTACATATAAAGATTCCCATTGCTATTGAGAATAGTTCAACTTTTATTCCATGGTTGTCCGAGAAGATAATAGGAATAATTTCTACACTTTTAAATTTGCTATGGTTAGACTTGTGTCCTAGGAGATGATCTATATTGGAGGATGACACGTTCACTGGTGAGAAGAATGTATATTCAGTTATATTAGGGTAAAATGTTCTGTAGAGGTATGTAAAGTCCATTTGTTCTAGGGTCAGGTTTATGTCTAATATTTTTTTGTTTAGTTTCTTCTTGGAGGATATATACAATTGTCAAAGGGGTGTTAAAATCTCCAATTATTATAGTGCAGAAGATATCAAGTTGTTAATATACATTAGGGTCTGCTTTATGAATTGAAGAGCATTCTGGAAGGCTGCATAAATGTTCATTATCGAAATCTCTTCCTGTTGGGTGTTTCCTTTGAAATATGTAGTGACCTTCCTTATCTTTCTTTATCTTTGTTGGTTTAATGCTAATTGTATCTGCTACTAAAATTACAACCCCTGCTTTCTTCTGATTTCCATTTTCCTATATTGTAGAAGCATCCCCTCACCATTCCCTCACCATCCCCTCACCTTGAGTCTATTTTTATCTTTTAAGATAAGGTGAAATTCTTGTATACAACAGATATCCAGCTTCAGTTTATATATCCAGTCAGCCAGCCTGTGCCTCTTTAGAGGAAAATTTAAACCATTCACATTAATTAAGATAATTTATACACCTGGTTGTGTTTTGGGTGCCATGATTTTTGGATATCCAATGGACATTTTTAATTCTTTCACCACTGTGGAAGTTTGGTTTTGTTCAAAAATTTCTGGGTGAGTTTACTTTGGAAGTAGAGCATTGCGCTGGTCATTGTGGAGACCCATTGTGGATGGGTCTGAGAATATCCTGGAGAGCTGGTTTAGTTATGGCAAATTTCTTCAAAATGTCTATGTCATTAAAGTATTTGATTTCTCCATCGCAAATGAAGCTCAGTTTAGCTGGATAGAGGATCCTGGGCTTGAGGTTGTTTTGTTTTAAGAGATTTAAAGTTAATGAGTATCTTCTTCTAGCTTGAAATGTTTCAGCTGAGAGATCTGCAGTTATTCTGAAATTTTTCCATTTGTAGGTGATTATTTCCTCATGTCTGGATGCTTGCAGAATTTTCTCCTTCATCTTGCTTTGGTAAAGTTAATCACAATGTGTCTAGGAGATGCTTTATTTGGATTGAGTCTTGCTGGGCTTCTGAATCTGTCTGCTATCTGAAGTTCTGTATCTCTTGAAATACTTAGGAAATTCTCCTCCAAAATCTTTTGGAGTAGAGCATCTGTACCTTTAGGACCATCCTATTCTCTTTCAGGAATTCCTATAAGACAAATGTTTAATCTTTTGGAGTGATCCCACAACTGTCTCCATTTGTCTACTTCTTTGAGTGTTTGGGAATGGTCAAAAGCTTTGTCTTCAGTTTCAGAGATCCTTTCTTCTGCCTTGTCAACTATATTACTGAGGGATTCTACTGTATTACAGAGACTCTTGAATGACTTTTTCATTTCCTTGAGCTCTGCTATTTCTTTTCTCATTATGTCCATATCTTTCGTGACTTGGGCTTTGAATTCCTTCATGTTTTAAGACAACTTTAGAACTACTCTTTGGAATTCAATTTTGATCTTTTATTCCATTCCCTTTATCTTATTTGCCATCCATGTTCTGAATTCAATTTCTGACATTGCTGCCATGTGTCTATGCATGGCAACTTCAGTTCTGTCTCCTTTGTCATTTCTTGGGGGGGTTGATCTACTCTGGCTATTCATGTTGTCAGAGTTCTTCTGTTGGGTCTGCACTATGTTTATTTTCCACTGTTTTGTTATTAGAACTGGTAGGGTGAGATTGAATTGGGGTTCCCAGGTAGTAGAGATAGCTCCTTATCTAAGTGCTTGGCTTTATAATTGTGGCTTATCTCCTACAACCTTAGAAAGGTCTCTTTCAGAGTTTTAGCTGGAGACTCTGAGGACGTACTTGGTGAGATAGCACAAGCTAGCTCTGTTTTGATATCAGCCAACCTCTACCCTATCCTAAGAAACCACTGTATTAGGTTTAAATCTAAACTCTGAAGAGATACAAACAGCTGCAGTGGCTAGCCCCCACCCTTCAGTTATTTTCTGCTACAGAACTTCGATGGTCAACCTCAGAATGTCCCCGAGTAGACAGCCCCAGACATGGGTTCCAACCAAATTGTCTCAGGCAGTGCATCCCTGACCAAAGGAGAGGGATTCAAGAGTCTCCAACAGCACAATTGGAGCCAGAGATCCACACTCCCACCCACTGGACTCAGTCCACACTGTTGTATGCTTCTCTGCTCACAGGCCCAGCTGGAGTCAGGGGCCACACCCCCACCCACCTGTCTCAGTCCACATCTATCTAACCTCTGCTTGCCAGACCAATTCGTGTCAGGGGACCACAACCCTGCCTGCTAGTCTCAGTTGACTGCCTGGCAATCCTCAGTTCACAGATTCAGTTGGAGTCAGGTCACTGGGCCCCACCCTCTAGTCTCAGTCCACACAGCTAGCCTCTGTTGGCGATACCAGTTGGAGTCAGGGAACCATGCCCCCACCTGCCAATCTCAGTCCCCTGCATGGGAAATCTCTGTTTGTAGGCTCTGTTAGAGTTATGGCACTGCACTCCACCTGCAGATCTCAGTCCTCACCTCATAAGCCTCTGTTCACCAGCCTTCCTGGAAACAGTGGACCACGCCCTAGCCCTCAGGTCTTAGTTCACACATGGTAAGCCTTTGCTGGAGCATTCTGTTGGAATCAGGAGACCACACCCTTGCTCTCAGGTCAGTCCACACCTATTAAGCCTCTTCGCAGGCCCAGTAGGGGCTGGGGATGAGCCTTTCCTGATGAACTCTGTCCACACCCAGAAACCACTCTCTCACTGTGGGTGTCATCAGAGTTGGTGGTTCTTCACCCCATCCTGCCAGACACAGCCTGAACCAAGAGTCAACACTACCACTGTCCTGGCATAGGCATAACCAGGGGACTTCTTCTTCTGTCAAGTGTCCCTGTCTTCCCACACCTTCTTTCTTCCCCATTAGTCACAGATTCCATCCTGATGTTTGACAGTCCACACTATTCCCAGTTTTCTCAAGACAAGACCAAACACTCCATGCTCTTCAGGGGACAGAACTTCAGTCCATCACTGAAGGGGAAAGGGTGGACTGGGAGTTTGGAATTGTTGGGGAAAATATCTGTTCGATTTTATGCCTGGCATATTGGTGTGTAGGTTCATAAGTGATAATTCCCTGGAGAAAGAGACCTGGAGTTTAGCGTCTCTCTCCAGTGAGGTAAAATGAGAGGTCTTTTGTTCCCTGCTCATTCTCAGATGGCCTGTGGAAGGCACCCTGTTTGGGGAAGGGGGTCTCCCATCCTCTAGTTGATAGGCTTTGTATCTGTAATTTGTTTTCTTGAATGCTCTTCCTCATAGTTACAGCTTGCCAAATTTCTTTCCTGGCTCAGTTCCCCAACTTTGGCTTCGTGAAGTACTATTCTTTCCAGTTTTTCTTCCTTTGCTCAGAAAGCTCTGCCAAGGGTTGCTACCAGTTGGCCATCTTCCCAGAATTACTGGTAATACATGTCTGGTTTCAAGTCTATATTCTATTTTTTTATTCCATAAATTTGTACCTAATTTTTTGTACCAGAACCTTGCTGTTTTGATCACCATAGACTTGTAATATAACCTAAAGTTTGGTAATGTGATGTGTCAAGATTTGTTTTTATTTCTTGAACTTCATTGGCTATATACTTTTTTGTTCTATATGAAATGAAGTATTTTTTTTTAAAGTTCATCAAAGTATGTCTTTTTTTATGTGGCTTGTATTAAATTTATATATTGGTTTGGGTAGCATAGGCATTTTACAGTATTGATTCTTCTAACTATGAGCACTTTATGTTCACCCTTTTGACATTATCTTCTATTTTTTATTCTCTTGGTTTCATAGTTCTCACTATAGAGATAATTCACATCTTTCATTAGGTATATTACCACTTAGTTAATTTTATTTGAAGCTACTGTGAAGGGTATTGTGTCTGTGATTTGATTCTCAACTTGCCTGCTTTTGTTGTATATGAAGGCTATTGATTTGTGGACATTGATTTTGTGTTTTGATACATTACTATATTTCTTAACCATTTCAAGGAAACTTGTGGTTGAGTTATTGGAGTTTCTATATATTAGATTTTATTATCACCAAAGACTGAGAATTTGACCTCCTGTGTCCCCATTACAATATCCTTGATGTCTGCCAGGGTCCTGTCCTGGAGACAGGGTCCTTTAAGGCCTGTGGAACTGGCGGCAATGAACTGAAGAAAAGTAAAGTTAGAAACAGTGAGAGATAAAGAGACAGGAAGTAGAAAACACAGGGGGCCATTGATAGTTTGTGGGGTTCCAAAGAATGGCCCTGAGTGTTTGTTCCACTGGCCTTTTACTAAAGGCTATTATCTCATTTGGCCAAGAAGGGTAGCTGAGGAAGGGAACAAAAATGTCAGCAGTTTCTATGAATAAGCATGTTATTTCTTATTCTTATTAACTTTAAGTGTCTGAGTAACTTTGAAAAATCTGAAACCTGAGCCCTGAGTGGGTGCAGCCTTCTGTCCATAGTCACACACACACACACAAATTACTCAAGAGAGGTTAATCCCCACTAGTTTAGTGCAGAGTAGAAGCCACAGCATCAGTCTCCTCTGAAGAATTAGTGGAATAGAAGACTTTTTCTCTGATCTCCACCCAGAGGCATCTTCCTCTGTGATAAGGAGGGTACACGCCCTCCTGTCCATATTCCAGGCCTTGAGCTGTTCTCTTGATCTCTGCCCTGGACATAATACAAATCCCCACATTGGGTATTTGTTTTGACTGCTGCCTGGGCAGGGGACAGCCTGGTTAATATTTGTTGCCAGGAATTGCTATAGCCTCCTCTATGGCCATTGTCTTATTCAGTATTTACAGACCCAGCAGGGGTGTTTGCAATCTGTATCCCCTACAGGCCAGGCTTCTACAGAAAACAGAAACTGCTCAGATAAGTAATTTATTAGCTGGCTTAAAAGTAAACTAGACAAACTGTTTTTATTCTGCCTTTCTTAGCTTATTTATCAGTTTCCCCTTATTCTGGGAGTGTTTTCCCTTGGAGGGAATAGAGTCTTCTGTCTCCATTCTCCCTGAAGTTATCCATATGCTGCCTGATAACATTGACTAGAACTTTAAGCATTATGTTGGATAGTAGTGGCAATATTGGAAATCATTATCTGGTTCTAGTTCTAAGTGGAAATGGTTTCAGTTGTACTCTATTCAGCATGATTTTGACTGTGGGTTTGTTGTAGATGTCTTCTAACAGTTTGCATAATATTCCACTTATGCTTATTTATTTAATAGTTCTTGTCAGAAAACAATGTCAAACTTTGTTGAATGCTTTCTCTGCATCTATTGAGATGATTTCATGGTCTTCCTTTTTTCTTCTGTTTATTTGGTGAATTCCATTCATGGGTTTGCATTTTTTTTTTATGTTTTGTTTTGATCATAGCTGTATACATTTATGTATTTATGGGGTACAATGTTCTTATTTTATATAAAAATTGGAATGCTTACATAAAACTTGTTAACACAGCCTTCACATCACTTATATAATTATTGTGTTAATTATTATATTACTCTAAACTTAATAGATTTGAAATGTAACCTTGCAAAATGCACCATAGGTGTGATCCCACCGATTACCCTCTCTCCATCCAACCTCCTCTCACTTCCCCCATCCTCTTCCCTCCTTCATCCTGGACTATAGCTGTGTTTTATCTCTCATATGGAAATGTGGGTGATTATAATTGTTTTCATAATTGTACTAAGTACATGGGATAATTTTTCTTCCATTCTATGGATACTTTACTAAGAATAATGTGTTCCAGCTCCATCCGTGTAAATATAAACAAGGTGAAGTCTCCATCATTTTTAAGGCTGCATAATATTCCATGGTATAAATTTACCACAATTTATTAATATATTCATGGATTGATGGAAACTTGGGATTCTTGGCTCAGCACCTGTGGCTCAAGCGGCTAAGGCACCAGCCACATACACCTGAGGTAGCGGGTTCGAATCCCCAGCCCGGGCCCGCCAAGCAACAATGATGGCTGCAACCAAAAAATGGCCAGGTGTTGTGGTGGGTGCCTGTATTCCCAGCTACTTGGGAGGCTGAGGCAGGAGACTCGCTAGAGCCCAGGAGTTGGAGGTTGCTGTGAGCATGAAGCCACAGCACTCTACCCAGGGGGATAGCTTGAGGCTCCGTCTCAAAAAAAAAAAAAAAAGAAACTTGGGCTTCTTCCATGAATTTGCAATTATGAATTGGGCTGAAATATATATTCTTGTGCAAATATTTTTGTTGTAAAAGGATTTCGAGTCTTCTGGACATATACCGAGTAGACTAATTGCAGGATCAACTATCAGGTGTACTTTTAGATCCCTAAGTGTTCTCTAAACTTTTTTTCAAAAGGAACATATTAGCTTGCATTCCCACAGCCATGGAGAAGTGTTTCTTTTTCTCCACATTAATGCCAACATCTGTAGCTTTGGAATTTTGTTATGTGGGCTACTCTTACCAGAGTAAGATGATATTTCAAAGTGGTTTTGATTTGCATTTCTCTGATGATTAAAGATTCTGAGCATTTTTTCATGTGTCTGTAGGTCATGCACTTGCCTTCTATAGTGAAGCTTCTATTCAAATCTCTTTCCCATAATGAAATGGGATAATGTGTTCTTTTCTTGTGAATAAGTTTAAGTTCTCTGTGGATTATGGTTATCAAACCTTTGTCAAAAACATAACTGACAAATATCTTCACCCATTCTGAGGGCTATCTGCTTGCTTTACTTACTGTGTTGTTGGCTGTACAGAAGATTTTTTAGTTTGAGTTGAGTCCAGTAATGTATTTTTGGTGTTGCTTCAATTGCCCAGGGGTCCTCCTCATATTGTATTCTCCCAGGATAATTTCTTCAAATGTTTCCCCTGCATTGTCTCCAAGTATCTAAATAATTTCATGTCTTACATTTACATCTTTCATCCAATGAGAGTCAATTTTTGTTAATAGTGAAAGGCATGGGCTCAGTTCCAGTCTTCTATAAGTCGCCAGCCAATTCTCCTAGTACCATTGTTAAATAGTAAATCTTTTCCCCAATTTGTATTTTGATAGGACTTTCAAAGATGAAATGACGTTAAGTGTCTGGGTATATCTCTTGGTTCTCTACTCTGTTCTGTAGATCTATCTCTCTATTTTTGTGTCCTTCCATGTTGTTTTGATCACTGTAGATTTTTAGTATAGCCTAAAGTCTGGTAGCGTGATTTCTCCTGATTCATTTTTATTTCTGAGTAATGTCTTGGATAGTAAAAATTTTTTTCTGATTCTGTATAAAATTAAATACCATTTTTTCCAGATCTTTAAAGAATGACAGAAGTGTTTTAATAGGGATTGCATTGAATTTGTATATTGCTTGGGTGGTATGGACATTTTAACAATGTTGATTCTTCCCAGCCATGAGCATGGTGTTTTTCCATTTGTTAACATCTTCAGCTATTTCTCTTCTCAGAGTTTCATAGTTCTCTTCATAGAGATATTTCACGTCCTTTGTTAGGGAAATTACCAAATATTTCATCTTCTTTGGCACTGCTATAAAAGGAATAGAGTCCTAGATTGTTTTTCCAGCTTGACTATTGTTGGTATATATAAAAGCTACTGATTTGTGAGTATTGATTTTGTATCCTGTGATGCTGCTGTATTCCTTGTTCAATTCTAAGAGTTTTGTAGTTGAGTCCCTCGGGTTTCACAAGTACAAAATCATATCATTTGGAAAGAGTCAGAATTTGATCTCCTCTGACCCCATATGGATACACTTGATGGCTCTATCTTGCCTCATTGCTATCATTAAGATTTTCATTACAATGTTAAATAGCAGTGGAGACAGTGGGCAACCTTTCCTGGTTCCTGATCTGAGTGGAAATGTTTTCAATTTTACCCTATTCTATATGATATTTGGCTGTAGCTTTGCTGTAGATTGCTTCTATCAATTTAAGAAATGTCCCCACTGTACCTACTTCCCTAAGTGTTCTGATCATGAAAGGATGATGGATATTATTCAAAGCTTTTTCTGCATCAATTGAGAGAATCATATGGTCTTTGTTTTTTGTTTTGTTTATGTGATGCATTTTATTTATGGATTTACATATATTGAACCCACCTTGAGACCCTGGAATAAAATCAAATTGGTCATGGTGTATAATTTGTTAGATGTGCTCCTGGATTCTTTTTGCTAGAATATTATTGAGTTTTTTAGTATCTATATTCATTAAAGATACTGGTTTACAATTTTCTTTCCTTATTGGGTCTTTTCCAGGTTTGGGGTCAAGGTGATATTTCTTTTGTAGTATGTTTTGGGGAGCAGTCTTTCTTTTTCAATGTTTTGGAGAAGGTTATGTGGTATAGGTACTAGTTCCTCTTTAAAGATTTGGTAAAATGCGGATGTGAAACCGTGTGTTCCTCAACTTTTCTTTTTTGGGAGATTTCGTACAGGTGATGCTATTTCAGCATTGGTATAGGTCTATTCAACATTTTCAATTCTTTCTGACTGAGTCTAGGAAGGTGGCATGCTTCCAAGTATTGGTCTAGTTCCTCTATATTTTCAAATTCTGAGAATAGGCTTTTTTATGTATTCATAAAGGATTTTTTAAATTTCAGAAGTGTGTGTTGTTTTATCACCTTTGTCATTTATGATTGATGATATTAGGGATTTAACTTTTCTATTTCTGGTTAGGTTAGCAAAAGATTTACAATTGTTTTAATCTTTTCAAAAAACCAACTTTTTGATTCATTCATCTTTTGAATGATTCTTTTGTTTTCAATTTCCTTTGCTTCTGCTCTAATTTTGGTTATTTCTTTTCTTCTGCTGGATCTGAGGATGACTTGTTTTTCCTTTTCCAGTTACTTGAGATGACTCATTGAGTTCTTCTCTCTTTTCTTGATGAAGGCTTGCAATGTTATAAATTTCCCTCTTAGGTCATCCTTTGCAATATACTACAGTTTTTGGTAATTTGCATCTTTATTGTCGTTTTTTTCCATAAATTTGGTTATTTCCTTCTTAAATTCATCTTTGACCGAGCAATCATTCAGGATAAGGTTATTTCATTTGGATGACTTTACTTGAGTATGAAGATTCCTGTTGTTGTTGAGATCAATTTTTATCCCATAGCTTTCTGAGAAAATACAAGGAATAATTTATATTCTTTAAATGTACTGAAGTTTGACTTGTGACGTAAGATATGGTTAATTTTGGAGAATGTTCCATGGTCTGATGAGAAGAATGTGTATTCAGTTTTGTTAGGATGCAGTGTTACGCAGATGTCTGTTAAGTCTATTTGTAGTAGGGTCAAGTTTAAGTCCAATATTACTTCGTTTAGTTTCTTATTGGAGGATCTATCTAATACTGCCAAAGTGGGGTTAAAATCTCTGACTATTATGGTGCAGGGAGATAACAAATTGTTCATGTCTGTTAGGGTCTCCTTTATAAATTGAGGAGCATTCTGTTTTCATGCATAAATGCTAATAATTGAAATCTCTTCATGTTGAGTGTTTCCCTTGACAAATATGAAGTGACCATCCTTATCTTTCTTTACCTTTGTTGGTTTAAAACCTATTGTATCTGTGACTAATATTGTAACACCTATTGTTTTATTTTTTTCTTTTCTATTTGTTTGAATTATAGATGTCCATCCTTTCACTTTGAGTCTATTTTTATACTTTAAGGTAGGGTGAGACTCTTGTATGCAACAGATATCTGGTCTGAGTTTATGTATCCAGTCTGCCAAGCTATGCCTCTTTACAGGGAAGTTTAAGCCATTCAGATCAATTGAGAGAACTGGTAAGCTTGATAGTGATTTAGGTGTCATCTTTTTCAAATGTCTAGTGTATATTTTTAGTCCTTTCTCTACCATGGAAGTTAGGTTTTGTTCAAAAATTTCTGGGTGAGTTTACTTTTGTTGTGGACAATTCTACTGATCATTATGGGGGATTAGGCTGAGAGTATCCTGGAGAACAGGTTTAGTAAGCTCAAATTTCTTCAACATGTGTATGTCAGTAAAGTGATTTCTCTATCATAGATGAAGCTTAGTTTACCTGTATACAGGATCCTGGTCTGGAAGTTATTTTGTTTTAGGAGATTGAAGGTATAAGACCAACTTCTTCTGGCTTTTTTTGCTGTTGTTGTTGTTGTTGTTGTTGTAATGCTTTTGTTACATCTGGCTGCTCACATGATTTTCTCCTTTGTCTTAACTTGGGCAATGTTAATTACAATGTGTCTAGGAGATGCTTTATTTGGATTGAGTCATGCTGGGGTTCTAAAACTGTTTGCTATCTGAATTTCAGTATCCCTTTCAATGTTTGGGAAATTCTACTGCATAATCTCTTGGAGTAGAGCATCTGTGCCTTTAGGATAGTTGTTATCAACCTTCCTAATGCCATAAACCTTTCAGTTCCACATGTTGTGGTGACCCTCAACCATTAAATTATTTTCATTGCTACTAGTGGCGATGGCATTAGAAAGGTTGAGAACCACTGCTTTGTGACCATCCTCTTCTCCTTTAGGAATTCCTACAATATGAATTTTTGATCTTTTGGAGTAGTCCCTCAACTCTCTCAGGGAATAACCAGTTTTTGCTCTCCATCTGTGTGCCTCTTTGAGTGTTTGGGCACATTCAAAAGCATTGTCTTTGACTTTAAAGATACATTCTTCTGCTTGATCCACTCTATTATTGAGGGATTCTACCATATTTCGGAGCTCCTTGAATATTTTTTTTTTCATTTCAGTGAGCTCTGTCATCTGCTTTCTCATTATGTCCATATCCTTGGTAAATTTGTCTTTGATTCACTTACTTCTTGAGGCAACTTTTGCATAACATTTTGGATTTTGATATCCATCTTTTCTTCCAATTTATTCACCTTACTTGCCACCCATATTCTGAGTCCTATTACATTTTGGCCAGTTTTTTATGCACAGCATCTTCTGACGTATCTCTTTTATCATTTCTTGGGGGAGTTGATTTACTCTGATTATTCATGTTGCCAGAGTTCTTTCTCTGTTTCCACCCCATGTTTACTTTCTTCAGTTTGAGTATTAAAACTGGTTAGCCACTTGGATGAGAGTTTTCCAAACTGCTTATAGAAGTAACACACTGTATCCTATGAGAGAATTAATGTACACAATTATGATCTAATAAAAAACAAATTTAAAAAAATGCAAAAAAAAAAAACCTGGGAAGATGTGATCGAATTTGGGGTTCCAGGAATTGTAGTTAACTAGCCATTTACCAAAAAGCAAGGATTAGTGACTGGCTTTTTCCTATCAGCCTTACAAATGTCCATTTCATATCTGCAACTAGGGACTCTGAGGACCAAATTGGTGTGATAGGCCTAGCGGGCTCTGGCTTTTAGTCAGCTAGCCTCTTATCTGATCCTACAGGGTAAAATCTCATCTGGGGGGAGATACAGGTAACTGAGATCCCCCTCAGCCCTCAGCAACTATTTCAGGAGGAGTCAGTGCCCCCCACAAGTTTAAGATAACCTCAGGTCAACCTTGGAGGGCCCCCAGGGTGACAGCCCATATGGATAATTCCAAAACCAATTATCCCAGGCAGTACAAATCCCTGCTAAACGGTGAATGTTTGATAGGTGACCCTACCTGGCGATAGGATTGTACAGGTAACTCATACCCAGATACCCAAGATGCTGGAATTTGGCTCTTTCTGGTGTTCAAGGGGTCCAGAAAGCTCATCCAGGCCAAGAGTCAGGCCAGAGGAGCTGGTGCCTCCTTCACCACCCTATGTCATGGCCTCAACCCACCCCTGGTAATCCTGCAGGTCTGTGGCCTGGTTCCCTTCAGTTGGTTTAAGCAACAGGCATATGGGCCTCCTTATACAAGAGGGATCAGTGTCTCCTCTGTGTATTACTCTGCCCCCAGAGCAACCTCATAGATCTGAAGCCCGGTTCCCTCTAGTGCTCAATGACTTCTGGATTGTGCAGCCTCAGCAACGGTCCCTGGGTGTGTTCACTGCCATCCATGGGTGGGCACTATCATAGGGCATATTTTGTGCTCACCAAGTCAGCGTCTCTCTACCCACCCCGACCTGCCAGGGTCGAATACTGCCAATGGGTGTGTGTAGGGCTCACAGCGATTGTCACTCAGTTCTTGCCCTGTCCCTCTGTGGGCAGTTGAAAGTGCAAAGTGTACTCTTGCATATTCTATTTCTGTATCCCAGCTGTACTCTGCCGTGGGCCAGGTGTAATTAGAGCTCACAGAGGCTGCTCTGTCCCAGAGTATCCTTGGGCGGTGCCACTATGTGAAGTTTCGCAGAGACTGTGTCTCTTTCCCAGCCACGCACAGGGTGGGCAAGGAGTATTTGAGCTCACAAAAGCTGCACTTCTGTCCCAGTCCTGCCCTGGGCTCATGTCACCACTGCATGCATTATCGCGGTGTTAGCGACTCTGTCCTGGCTATGCTCCATTGTGGGCTGGGTGTATTTTGAGTTCAAACAGGCTGTGAGCTTGTCCCAGCCCCACCCTGGGCAGGTGCCGCCACTGCGCGAATATTCTCATGGAGTCTATGTCTCTATCCTAACTGCGTTCCACAGCAAGGTGGGTACTACAGGGTGTATTTTCAGCTCTCAGAGGCTGAGCGTCTGTAGCAGGCCTATCCCACTGCCGGCAATTGTCCACTGCATTGCGCACGCTGACGGTCTGTCTCAGTCCCAGCTGCACCCAGTCCAGGCAGGTACTACTGCAGACATACCCCAAGCTCATAGAGCCTTTGTTTATCTCCCAGTTCTTCTCCACCCAGGGCTGCTACTGGGGTAGAGACCTGGTTCTCTCCATTGCAAAGAGAAAGGAGAAGTGTTTCTCTAAAATAAGACATAGTATGTGAGCCCTGTCGCCCCTGCAGCTGCTGTGCTCTGTTGCCGGCCATGTTACACCTCTCCCACTTGACTTCCTTGCTCCACAATCCCTACTTTACACCTGTGCTGCTGTTTAACCACAGACTTATAGCACATGCCATGCTTATACCTCTCGAGGAATTGCCCACAACTCTGCAGGGGACAGGCTTCCAGACCATGGGGTTGTGGTGGAAGGATGGACTGGGAGTTCAGAATTGTGGGTAGAATATTCGTTCAATTTTATACCTAGCAGGAGAATGTCTAGGATCACAAGTGGAATCTCTCTGGAGGAGTTCCGGTTTTTAGCAGCTCTCTCCCATGGGATGAAATAAGAGGAAACTTGAACTCTACTTGTTTGTTTGTAGAAAGCTCACCCGTGAGTTGTTTTCTTGGGGGAGGGGACTCTCATCCACTTGGTGATGGGTTTTCTATCTATAGTTTGTTTCCTTGGGGGTTGCAGCTTGCCTCAGCAGAGGTGATGTGCACTCCTCAATCTTCTCTCTTAGCTCAGCTCTTAACCATCACCTTTATTGAGAATTTTCTGTTCTTTATCTTTCCTTATGGACAGGAGACTCTGTGGAAGTCGCTGTCTCCAGTTGGCCATCTTGCCCCCTCTCTTGGTTTACATTTTTTTTATTAGATCACAACTGTGTACATTACTGCAATTATGGGGTACAATGTGCTGACTCTATGTACAATCTAGAATGTTTACATCAAACTGGCCAACATATCATGCACCTCAGTTATTCAATTGTTTTGTTTAGACATTTATACTCTACTTTAAATATATTTGACATATACACTTGCAATATACACAGTAGGTGAAGTCCCACTGATTAACCTCCCTGCACCAGTACCAACTTCCCCTACACCCACCCTCCTATTCTCTCCTTCTATCTGGGATATAATTGTGTTTTATCTTTTGTTTTGAAAGTGTGGGTGGTTAAATATTGATTTCATAATATTATTGAGTACATTTGGTATGTTTTCCACTCTTGAGATACTGTACCAAGAAGAATATGGTCCATCTCCATCCATGTGAACATAAAAGAGGTGAAGTCTAAATATTTTAATGGCTGCATAATATTCCATGGTGTACACATACCACCGTTTGTTAGTCCATTCATGTGTCAATGGGCACCTGAACTGCTTCCATGATTTGGCAATTATGAATTGGACTGCAATAAACACTATTGTGCAAATGTCTTTGTTGTAGAGTGATTTTTGGTCACCTGGATATTTACCTACTAGAGGAATTGCAGGATCAAATGACAGGTCTACTTTTATCTCCCTTAGTATTCTCCAAACTTTTTCCCAGAAGGGACGTATTAGTTTACATTCCCAGAAGCAGTGCAGAAGTGTTCCCTCTCTCCACATTCCCACCAACATCTGTAGTTTTGGGATTTGCTTATATGGGCTATTCTTACTGGAGTTAGTTGATAACTTAAAGTGGTTTTGATTTGCATTTCTCTGATGATTAAAGATTCTGAGTATTTTTTTCATGTGTCTGTAGGTCATATGAGCCTGTCTTCTGAAGCTTGTGTTCATGTCTCTTGCCCAAACTGAAATGGGATCACTTGTACTTTTCTTGTGAATAAGTTTGAGTTTTCTGTGGATTATGGTTATCAAACCTTTGTCAGAAACATAACCGACAAATATCTTCACCCATTCTGAGGGCTATCTGCTTACTTTACTTACTGTGTTGTTGGCTGTGTAGAAACTTTTTAGTTTGAGTTGATCCCAGTAATGTATTTTTGGTGTTGCTTCAATTGCCCAGAAGTCCTCCTCATAGAGTACTCTCCCAGGCCAATTTCTTGAAGGGTTTTGCTTGTATTCTCTCCAAGAATCTTAATATTTTCATGTCTTATGTTTAAATCTGTTATCCAATGAGAGTCAACTTTTGTTAATGGTGAAAGGTGTGGGCCCAGTTTCAGTCTTCTACAAGTTGCCAGCCAATTCACCCAGCACCATTTGTTAAATAGGGAATCTTTCCCCCAGTTTATGTTTTTGTTAGGCTTTTCAAAGATAAATGATGATAAGTAGCTGGGTTCATCTTTTGGTTCTCTATTTTGTTCCACACATGAACCTCTCTATTTTTGTGCCCAGTACCATACTGTTTTGATCACTATCAATTTATAGTATAACCTGAAGTCTGATAATGTGATTTCTCCTGATTTGTTTTTATTTCTGAGTAATGTCTTGGCTATTCAAGGTTTTTTCTGATTCTATATAAAAGTAAGTACTATCTTTTGCAAATCTTTAAAATATGACAGTGGTGCTTTATAGGGATTGCATTAAATTTGTATATTACTAGGATGGACATTTTAACAATGTTGATTCTTCCCAGCCATTAGCATGGTATGTTTTTTCATTTTTTTTTTTTTACATCTTCAGCTATTACTTTTCTCAGAATTTCATAGTAGTCTTTATAAAGATCTTTCACATCTTTTGTTAGGTAAATTCACAATTATTTCATCTTCTTTGGTACTGCTGTAAAAGGGTAGTCCTTGACTATTTTTTCAGCTTAAGTGTTGTCGGTGTATATAAAAGCTACTGATTTGTGAGTATTGATTTTGTATCCTGAGGCTCTGCTGTAATCCTTGATCAATTCTAAGAGCTTTGTAGTGGAGTCTCTAGGGTTGTCCAGGTTTAACATCAGATCATCTGTGAAGAGTGAGAGTTTGATGTCATCTGACCCTATTTGTTTACCCTTGATTGCCTTCTTGCCTGATTACTATGGCTAAGACTTCCATTACAGTGTTGAAAAGCAGTGGAGACAATGGAAAATCTTGCCTGGTACCTGATCTGATTGAAAATGTTTTCAGTTTTACTCCATTTATTACAACATTGGCTGTGGATTTTCTGTAGATGGCCTCTATCAGTTTGAGAAATGTCCCCTCTATACCTATTTTATTAAGTGTTCTAATCATGAAAGGCTGCTGTATATTATCAAAATATTTTTCTGCATCAATTGAGTCATATGGTTTTTGTTTTATGTTTTGTTTATGTGGTGTATTTTATTTATGGATTTACATATGTTGAACCACCCTCGAGACCCTGGAATAAAACCAACTTGATCATCGTGTATAATTTCTTTGATGTGTTGCTGGATTCTGTTTGCTAGGATCTTGCTGAATATTTCTGTATCTATATTATTAAAGAAATTGGTCTATAATTTTCTTTCCTTGTTGGGTCTTTTCCTGGTTTGGGGATCAGGGTGATATTTGCTTTGAGTATAGTCCTTCTTTTTCTATTTTTTGCAAAAGTGATGTAATAGAGGTATTAGTTCCTTTTTAAAGGTTTGGTAGAATTCTGATGAAGCCATCTGGTCCCAAACTTTTCTTTTTTAGTGGATTTTGTATAGTCGATGCTATGTCAGTACTTGATGTAGGCCTATTTAACATTTCCAGTTCTTTCCATCTGACTCTAGGAAAGTGGCATGCATCCAAGCATTGGTCTATTTCCTTCAGATTTTCATATTTCTGAGAATAGACTTTTTAGTATTATTCATTAGGACTTTTTGAATTTCTGAGGTGTCTGTTGTTATTTTGCCTTTGTGATTTCTGATTGAAGATATTAGGGATTTTTCTTTTCTGTTTCTGGTTAGATTGGTCAAAGGTTTACCAATTTTGTTAAAATTTTCAAAAAACCAACTTTTTGATTTGTTGATCTGTTGGATGATTCTTTTGTTTTCAATTTCATTAATTCTCCTCTAATTTTTGTTATTTCTTGAATTCTGCTGAGTTTTGGGTTGGGATGTTCTTCCTTTTCCAGTTGCCTGGGATGACCCATTAAGGTGTTGACTTTCTCTCTTTCTGTTCTCTTGAGAAAGGCTTGCAATGCTATAAATTTCCCTCTTAGGATTGCCTTTGCAGTATGCAACAGGAAGTGATGATTCATGTCTTCATTATCACTTGTTCCAAAAATTTAGTAATTTCCTTCTTAATCCCATCTATGACTCAGCTGTCATTCAGCATAAGGTTATTTAGCTTCCATGTCTTTGTAGGAGTATGAAGATTATTATTTTTATTAAGTTCAACTTTTATTTGATAATGGTCTGAGAAAGGAATAATTTCTATTCTTTTACATTTGCTGAAGTTAAACTTGTGACCTAAGTTGTGATTTTGGAGGAACTTCAATGGGCTGATGAGAAGAATGTGTATTCAGTTTTCTTAGGTTGAAATATTCTGTAGATGTCTACTAAGTCCATTATTTCTTGGGTCAGATTGAAACCTAAATTTTTTTTTGCTTAGTTTATTGTTGTAAGATGTATACAACTCTGCCAAAGGGGTGTTAAAATATCTAACTATAATGGTGCTAGAAGATATAAAATCATTCATGTCTCTTAGGTTTTCCTTTGCAAATTGAGGAGCATTCTGGTTTAGCACATAAATGTTAATAATTGAAATCTCTTCATGTTGAGTATTTCCCTTAACAAATATGAAGTGACCATCCTTATCTTTCATTTCTGTTGTTGGTTTAAAGCCTATTGTATCTATGAATGAAATTGGAACCCCTGATTTTTTATGATTTCCATTTGCCTGAATTATAGATGACTGTCCCTTCACCCTGAGTCTATTTTCATCCTTTAGGGTAAGATAAGATTCTTGTATGCAGTAGATATCTGGTTTGAGTTTATCTATCCAGTCGGCCAACCTGTGTCTCTTTATAGGACAATTTAAACCACTCACATTAATTAGTAAGCCTGATGGGGTTTTAGATGTTAAATTTTTTGAAAGTCCAGTGGATATTTTTAATCCCTTCACCACTGTGGAAGTTGGGTTTTGATAAACAATTTCTGAATGAGCTTACTTTGGTGGTAGAGCATTGTTCTAGTCATTGTGGAGGATGAGTCTAAGAATATCCTGGAGGGCTGGTTTAGTTATGGCAAATATCTTCAACATGTGCATGTCAGTAAAGTATTTGATTTCTCCATCACAAGTGAAACTCAGTTTAGCTGGGTACACAATCCTGGGCTGTAAGTTGTTTTGTTTTGGGGGATTAAAGGGTTCTTACCATCCGCTTCTGGCTTGAAAAGTTTCAGCTAAGAGATTTGTAATCATTCTAATATTCTTCATCTTGTAGGTTATAATTTTATTACATCTGTCTGATTGCATAATTTTGTCTTTTATGTTAATTTTGGCAAAATTAATTCCAATGCATCTGGGAGATGCTTTATTTGGATTGAGTTTTGCTTTGGTTCTGTCTGCTATCTGAGTTTCAGTATCTCTTACCATGCTTGGGAAGTTCTCCTCTATTATATCATAAAGTAGGGCTTCTGTGTCTTTAGAAACATCTTTATTTCCTTCAGGAATTACTATAAGTGAATATTTGCTCCTTTGGTGTGGCCCCATAATCCTCTCAGGGAGCGATCCATTTTTGTTCTCCATTTCTCTACATCTTTGAGTGTGTGGGAGCATTCAACAGCTTTGTCTTCAAGGTCAGAGATCCTTTCCTCTGCCTGCTCCATTCTGTTACTGAGGAATTCGAAGGTATTTCTCAGATCTTTGAGGACTGCAATTTCTTGCCTCAATGTGTCAAAATCTTTGAAAATTTTGTCTTGAAATTCATTGAATTCTTGAGATAACTTTTGAATTACTCCTTGAATTTCTAATTTTAACTTTACTTCCATTCCATTAATCTTTTTCACCATCCAGGTTCTGAATTTGATTTCTCACATCTCAGCCATTTGTTTATGAATGGGATCTTCTGTTGCATCTCCTTTGTCATTCCCTGGGGCAGTTGATCTACTCTGATTATTCATGTTGCCAGAGATTTTCCACTGATTTTGCCCCATGATTACTTTTCACAGTGTGGCTACAGAAGCTGGCAAGGTGAAATTGGATTGAGGGCTCCTGGAGTCATAGTTAATGAGCCCTTTACCAAAAAGCTGGGAGTGGTGACCATGTTCTTTCCCCTGTAGCTTTACAAAAGTTCCATTCGGTACTTCAGCCTGAAACTCTGGGGACCTGCTTAGTGTGATAGGGGTAGGTGGCTCTGTCTTATATACAACTATTCTCTATTGAATCCTACTGAATCAGTGGCTTTGGGATAAAATCTCAGCTGTGGAGAAATACAAGTAACTAAGACATACTGTCCCCCACAGACAACATCTGGAAGAGGAGAATCAGACCCTCTCACTAAATGCCTCCAGGGCACAACATTGGATGGTCCCCAGGTGATAGTAGTCCCAGGTCAAAAGTTCGAAGCCAATTGTCCCAGTCAGCACAAACACAGATCAAGTGGGAGAGATCAAGGTTTCTGTCCACTAGCCAGCATGAGTCCACTGGCAGCACAATTGTGACTTGCTCTGGCACTCTGTAGAGTTAGGAAGGCCTACCCAGTAAAAGGGTTAGTCCATGAGGTTTGTTCCTCCTTCCCCACCTTGCACCTCCATTACACCCAGTCACTGGTTTGCCCATGGGGCTGTGGCTGAGTTCCATCCAATGAGCAAATGTGCCAGGGATTTGTACCTGCCAGAATCAATGGGGAGTCAATATATCCTTAGCCAGGCTGCTGCCCTCTACCACCTGCCAGCAGGAGGAATTGAAGCCTGAATATCTCTGGTACTCAGTGGAAACTGCGGAGTGTACCACCTGAGCTTGTTCCAAGACCAAGGTGAACAAAGCAGGAAGTGTTTTTCTCCCTCAGAGACTGCGTCTTTGCTTTGCTGGCAGTCCCTGGGCCTGATCTTAGTGAAAGACTGCTTCCTACAGGGGGAACTCAGATCCTACCATACCTTAGGCCAACAGCAAAAGTGCCACCTGCACAGGTTTCTAGTGCCATTCTCCACAATGGTGCATCCCTGACTGGGAACTTTCCAGCATACGAATATTTCACCCATTGCCAAACTTGAGTAGGACCACTCCAGACAGCACCCCAAACTGGCCCCCAAATTCAACTTGTGATTGCCCACTTCTCCAATCTTTTCAGAGTCCTTGGGGCTTACATGAGAAAAGGTCCACTTTCCACAGGCAGAACTCAGACTGTGGTGCCTTAGGCACCCAGTAAGAGGCCCACCTACACAGAGTACTGGTGCCCTTTACCACAATGGCTTCCCCATTTCTGGGATCTTACTTCCTATGGATGCTTCACTGTTTGTCAAACTGCAGTAAAGCTGCTACAGATAGCACTCCAATCTGGCCACCCAATTCTCCTCAGGAGACTACCTAGCTTCCCTCTAGAACTGCAAAGTATGAGAAGTTTCTTCTGGGACCTCCTGAGACTGACCCGTGCTGCTGCCACTACAGCCTGGACATGTTGATGGAAAAATGCCCTAGTGTGTTAGCTTTCCACAGTTCTGGACAAATCCAGCTATCCTCCTCCACACTGCACACTCTAAACCACCACTGTACACCAATATTCCACCCTGGAACTGATCCAGCCCTTTCCCTCTTCCCTTTTGCTCTAGGAAGGTTCTGCTAAATGTCCTTCCATCCACCATCATGCTCTTCCCTCACTCCTGCACTTTGTTCTTAATAGTGAATGACATCAGATCCCAGTATGGTATCTGGGACAGCCAACACTTATTTTGTTAGGACACAACAATCTATCCATGAAGGTAGCTCTGAAGTGAGGGTCCACAGTTAGATGTAGACTGGCTAAAGCGAATACCTATTGTAGGCCATTCAAGTGCCTACTTGTATTCACTGACAAGAAATATTGTCCCCTAGACCAGTATTTCACCAGAAGATCTCCCGTTTCCATTGGCATGCCATTTATTCTCATAAATAAGGCTTCTAAGACCTAGTCACTAATATGGATCCCAGATTCAAATGAATGATTTCTTTCCAAAGTCTGAACCTAAAATTTCTTTCTAATAGTGAATGCAATCAGTTCAATGTTGTATCTGGAACAGTCAATACTTGTTAAAACTCAAAGCTCTCTTCCTAAACCTAATGCTAATCCCAACCCAACCTCCTAACACTAACACCAACCCTCTCCCTGTCCTTAACCCTAACCTATGGCAAGACATTCAACTGCTTGTTAATGCTCACTAAGAAGAAATGTTGACAACAGCACCAGCACTTCACCCAGCTCATCTTCTGTTTGGAGTTAAATGCCATTTCTTCTCCTCTTCAGTAAGGATTGTGAGGCCTAGTCCTGAATGTGGTTTTCAGCATAAAATGAATGCTTTCATACTGAAGTCTGAACCTGCGCTCTGTTTGTAGTAGACAATGCAATCGTTCCCAATATGATATATAGAACAGTCAATACTTGTTTTGTTAGAACACACAGCACTCTCCCTAACCTTAATCCTAAACACAATCCCTAAGCCTAACCATAACAATAACACTAACTCTTACCCTAAACATAATTGAAACTTTCATAGGAATTCAACTGCCTGCTTGTTCTCATTGAAAAGAAATACTGGGCTCTGCACCAGCATTTCAGCAGCACATCTCCTGTTTGGAAAGAATTGTCATTTCCTCTCTTGGGTATGGCTTCTGAGGCCTAGTGGAAAATGTGTTTCCCATCTTAAATGCAAGACTTCCAAACACCTCTGAACTTGCATTCTGTTGCTACAAGAGATTAGCATCAGCTCCAAAGTGCTATCTGGAACAGCAAGTTTTTGTTTTGTTAGAATACCCAATTCTTCACCTGAAGGTAAATGAGTTGAGAGAATTCCTATAGGGGTAGATTGAATTACAGAGCATACTGTTCATAGCATATTCAGGTGTCTCTTTGTTCTCAATGAGAAGAAATGCTGATCAGCATTTCACCTTTTCATCTCCCGTATGGAATGAAATGCCAATTCTCCTCTTAGATAGGGTTTCTCAGGCCTAGTCACCAATGTGGTTCTCAAACTGAAATGAAAAATTTCTTTTGCAGCCCAAACTTCCCTGTTTTTTCTATGAGTGCATGCAACCAGTTCCTAATTTGCTATCTGGAACAGTCAATGCTTGCTTTGTTAGAACACACATCTCTCTCCCTAACCCTAACTCTCAATCCAACCTCTAACTCTAACCCTAACACTAACCCTAACTCTAATTCATAAACCTAACCCAAACTCTACCCCTGTTCTCAACCCTAACCCTAAACGTAACCCTAACCTATTGTAGGCCATTCTATTGCCTGTGTTCTCACTGACATAAAAAATGTTGGCCCCTGCACAAGAATTTCACCAGCGCATGTCCTGTTTGTAGTGAAATGCCATTTCTTCTCTCAAATAAGGCTTCTGAGGCTTCTGCAGTTCACCAGATGAAGAGAAAGATTTCTTTCCAAAGTCTGAAACTGCACTTTGTTCCTACTAGTGAATGCAATCAGTTCCCAATGTGCTATGTGGAATAGCTAACATTTATTTTATTAGAAAACACAGCTCTCTCCCTAACCTTAACCCTAACCATATAACTGAAAGACAACCCAAACTCTATCCCCAACTCTAACTTATTGTAGGCCATACAACTGCACTCTTTCTCTCACCAAGAAGAAATGTTGGCCACTTCACCTTGTGCTTCATAAGCACATCTCCTATTTGGAGTCAAATGCTGTTTCTTTTCTTAGATAGGCTACTGAGATCTATTTGCAAATGAAGTTCCCAAAAGTCAAAGATTTCTCTTATGTATCTGAACCTGCACATTGTTTGTAATAGTGAATGTAGTCAAATGCCAATGTCCTATCTGTAATAGCCAATACATGTTGTGTTTGAACACAGACCTCTCCTCTTAAACTAACCCTACCTCCAGTCCCTAAATCTAACACTAACTTTAACCCTAAATCTTAATTGTAATCTAAACCTTAATCCTAACCCTATCTCTAATCCCTAACTATCATAGGACATTCTCCTGCCTCCTTGCTTTCACTGTGAAGAAATGTTGGCATCTATACCAGCATTTTAGCACCACCTCACCTATAGGAGCAAAATGCCATTTCTTCTCTTACATATATCCTCTGAGCCATTGTTGCAAATGTAGTTCCCAAAAGGGAGACAAAGATTTCTTCCTAATATATGTACCTTCACATTGTTCCTAATAGTGAATGTAGTCAAATATCAATGTGCTACTGGCAATAACCAATACTTGTTTTGTTAGAATCTATATCTCTCTCCCTAACCCTCCAACTCTAACCCCATGCCTAATGCTAACCATAACCCCAAACCTAACCCTAACACAACCCTACCCCTAACTTAAAAAACAAAAAAAAGCTTGTAGTGAAAGCTTTCTTCTCAAAGTGTGAACCTGTGCTTTGTTCCTGGTACTGAACGCAATCAGTTCACTATGTGCTATCTGGACCAGCCAATACTTGTTTTATCAGAACACACAGGTCTCTCCCTAACTCTAACCCAAACTATAAATAAACTCCTAAATCTATCCCTAACTCACCCCTTTCCCCAACAATTACTCTAACCCTAACCCTAAACTATCAAAGGATATTCAATTGCTGCTGGTTCACAAGTAGCTCTCTCCCTGAAGGTGTCTGTGAAGTAAATCTTTTTAGATATGTGCAGATTGCCAAAAGGAGCATACGTATCAAAAAATAATTCAACAGTCTGCTTGCTATCACTTAGAATTTATGTTTTCTAGTGAAACAGCATTTCACCAGAATGTATCCCATTTGAAGTTGAATGCCATTTATTCTCCTCATATATAAGGCTCAAATTCCAGCCATGAATGTGCTTCCCATAGTTAAAACTTCATTATCAGAGGTTTCATATACATTATATTCCTAATAGTGAATGCAATCTGTTGCTAACGTGTTATGTGGAATAGCCAAAACTTGTTTTGAAAACACAAGTAGTTCCCTCTCTGAAAATGGCTGTGAGGTGAATGTTTACAGATATGTGCCAGTTCCCCAAAAGAGCATATGTATCAAAGGCTATTCAATGTCCTGATTGTTCTCACTGAGAAAGTATGTTTGCCAGTGCACCAGAATTTCACCAACATGCATCTCATGTGGAGTTAAATGTGGTTTCTTCTTCTCTTAAGATAAGCCTTCTGAAACAAAGCCAGACTAAATTAAAACTGTTATAGAGGAGTATTGATCTGCATTTTGTTCCTAAGAGTTACAACAATCAATTGCCAACGTGCTATATCTAACAGCCAGTTCAGATTTTGAAAATACATGTAGCTCTCTCCCAAAAGCTTCCTGTGAGGTGAATCTTTACAAATGTTTGCTGGTTTCCAAAGAAGTATATATATCAAGGTCATTCAACTACCTGCTTGTTATCACTGAGAAGATATGTTTGCTAGTGCACCAGTATTTCACCAGCATGTATCATATTTGGAGTGAAATGCCATTTCTTCTTGTCTTAGAGCAGACTTCTGAAACCTTCTTGTGAATGGGCTTCTCAGACTTAAATGAAACCTTCAATACTGGAGGTTTTGTTTTTTTTTAACATTTGGAATATTTATATCAAACTGGTTAACATAGCATTCACCTCACTTATGTAATTGTTGTGTTTAGACATTTATACTCTACTATTAATATATTTGATATGTACCCTTGCAATAGGCACAGTAGGTGAGGTCGCATTACTGGAGGTTTTATCTGCATTTTTTTCCTAATAGTGAATGTAATCTGTTGCCAATATGCTACCTGAACAGCCAACAGTTGTATTGAAACACAAATAGCACTCTCCCTGCAAATGTCTTTGAAGTGAATCTTCAGAGATATGTGCCAGTTGCCATAAGGAGCATTATATCCAAGGCCAATCAACTCCCTGCTTGTTATTACTGAGAAAATATTTGGTAGTGAACCAGCATTTTACCAGCATGTAATCTGTCTAGAGTGAAATCTCATTTCTATTCTCTTTCATAAAATTTTTGACACCTAGCTTCAAATGTGCTTTCCAGGGTTAAATGAAAGCTTCATTACCTGAGATTTTATCTCTATATTGCTCCTAATAGTGGATGTAATCAGTTGCAAATGTGGCATCTGGAGCAGCCAAGACTTGTTTTGAAAACACAAGTAGATCTGTCCCAAGCAAGTTCCTGTAAGGTGAATCAGACATTGTTACTATCTCTGTTTATATCACTGGTGGCTGAGGTGGAAAGGAAGAAAAAAATAAATTCTAGAAGTAATAAAGTAAAAGTACTTAGTGAAATCTTCAAAAATATTTGTAAGAAACATATCCAAACACACACTTATATACTGAAGAATAAAAGCAAATAATCTAAAAAAAAAGATACAAAAGAAAAACTTTCCTTCAAATGTATGTCATATATACACATACATATATGTAGAGGATGCCAAGAGCCAGATGACCTCTGAGCAAGATGATTTACAGCTGGGGGTTGGACTCTCAGGTGAGTCACCTGCAGGAGCTCCTTATGGAAAAAGAGCCCGAGCCTTCAGCACATAGTCATTGTTAACTACTCTCCTTACCTGTATTGTTCTGTCTCAATAAAAAGCTAGTGCGGAGGTTGTTCGGGGCTACCCTGCAAAGAAGGGCTAGCCTGCCACTCTTAAGCGTGCACTAGTCATGCCTGATTCCTTCCTAGGGTCATCAAGATGAGGGCCATGGGGGCCCAAGGGGTCATGACACATATACAAATATATGTACACACACATATTTGCATATACATACATGTACATGTATATGTGTACATATGAGAAAAATGAGATAACAATGTCTGCCTACATTTTGTTACTTCAAATCATAATGGTCTCAAACTACTTACATTTCTTTTTTTTTTTTTTT
>NW_003852667.1:1097025-1105254 GCF_000181295.1 Otolemur garnettii | reverse complement strand
CTGACTATTTTTTTTTTTTTTTTGGTTGAAGCCATCATTGTTGTTTGGTGGGCCCGGGCTGGATTTGAACCTGCCACCTTAGGTGTATGTGGCTGGTGTCTTAGCCACCTGAGCCACAAGCACCAAGCCCATTTCTTTTTAAAAAAAATTGTTTTTATTAAATGATGGCTGTATACATTAATGCATTCATGGGGTATAGTGTGGTGTTTTCATATACAATTTGAAATATTTTTGTCAAACTGGTTAACATAGCCATTATGTCATTTTCTTTGTTATTGTGTTAAGATGTTTATATTCTCCTCTTAAGAAGATTCACTTGTACCTTTGTAAGATAAACCACAGAAGTGGTCCCTTAAATCATCCTCCCACCACACATGCCCCCTCCCCTAACACCCCCCCTCCATATTCTTAGGCTATAATTAGGTTATAGCTTAAAGCTGTAACTTAGTATCATAATAGGGCTGTGCACATTGGATATTTTTCTTTCCGTACTTGTGATACTTTGCTAAAAAGAACATTTTCCAGCTCTACCCATGTAAACATGAAGGATATAAAGTCTCCATCTTTCTTTAGGGCTGCATAATATTCCATGGTGTACATATACCACAGGTTATTGATCCATTCGTGGATCAGTGGGCACTTGGGCTTCTTCCATGACATGGCAATTATGAATTAGGCTGCAATAAACTTTCTGATACAAATATTTTTGTTGTAATGTGGTTTTTGATCTTCTGGATATATATCTAATGAAAGAATTGCAGGATCAAATGACAGGTCTATTTTTAGTTCTGTAAGTGTTCTCCAGACGTCTTTCCAAAAGGAAAGTATTAGTTTGCATTCCCACCAGCAGTGTAAGAAGTGTTCTCTTTTCTTCACTTTCATGACAGCATCTTGTTCTGGGATTTTGTGATATGGGTTAATCTTACTGGAGTTAAGTGATAGCTCAAAGTAGTTTTGATTTGCATTTCTCTGATGATTAAGGATGGTGAACATTTTTTCATATATCTGTAGGCCATGCACCTATATTCTTTAGAGAAATTTCTCTTCAAATCCCTTGCCCATCCTGAGATGGGATCACTCATTCTCTTCATGCTAATATGTTTGAGTTCTCTATGAAATCTAGTTATTAAACATTTGTCAGAGACATAACCTAAAAATATCTTCTATTCTGAGGGCTGTCTGCTTGCTTTACTTACTGTGTTCTTGGCTGTGCAGAAGCTCTTTAGTTTGATCAGGTCCCAATAGTGTATTTTTGATGTTGCTTCAATTGCCCAGGGGTTTCTCCTCATAAAATTTTTACCCAGGCGGATTTCTTCAAGTGTTTTTCTTATACTTTCTTCTAGTATTTTTCTGGTTTCATGTCTTAAGTTTAAATCTTTAATCCAGTGAGTCTATCTTAGTTAATGATGAGAGGTGTGGGTCCAGTTTCAGTCTTCTACAGGATGGCAGCCAGTTTGCCCAGCACCATTTGTTAAATAGGGAATCTATTCCCCACTCAATGATTTTAATTGGCTTGTCAAAGATTAGGTAATGGTAAGTAGCTAGATTCATCTTTTGGCTCTCTATTCTGCTCCATACATGTACCTCTCCATTTTTGTGCCAGTACTATGCTGTTTAAATCACTATCGATTTATAGTATAATCTGAGGTCTGGTAGCATGATTCCTCCTGCTTTGTTTTTATTCCTGAGTAATGTCTTGGCTATTTGAGTTTTTTTCTGATTCCATATAAAAAGAAGTATTATTTTTTCAAGATCTTTAAAATATGACAGTAGAGCTTTAACAGGCATTGCATCCAACTTTTATATTGCTTTGGGTAGTATGGACATTTGAACAATGTTGATTCTTCCCAGTCATGAGCATGGTATGTTTTTCCATTGGTTAACATTTTCAGCTATTTCTTTTCTTAGAGTTTCATAGTTCCCTTTATAGAAATCTTTCACATTTTTATTTAGGTAAACTCCCAAGTATTTCATCTTCTTTGGCACTACTGTGAACAGAATAGAATCCTTGACTGCTTTTTCAGCTTGGCTGCTGTTGGTATATATAAAGGCTACTGATTTATGAGTGTTGATTTTGTAACCTGAGACACTGCTGTATTCCTTGATCACTTCTAGGAGTTTTGTAGTCGAATCCCTGATGTTTTCCAGATATATGATCATATCATCTGTGAAAAATAAAAGTTTAATCTCTTTTAACCCTATATGGATGCCCTTAATAGCCTTTTCTTCCCTAATTGTGATGGCTAAATTTTTCATTACAATGTGAAAGTGCAATGTAGACAATGGGCAACCTCTCCTGGTTCCTGATCTGAGTGGAAATGATTTCAATTTAACTACATTCAATATGATATTGGCTGTGAGTTTACTATAGTTGGCCTCTATCAGTTTAAGAACTGTCACTTCTATACCACATTTCTTAAGTGTTCTAATCATGAAGGGATGCTGGATATTGTCAAAACTTTTTTCTGCATCAATTGAGAGAATCACATGGTCTTTGTTTTTTAATTTGTTTATGTGATGAATTATATTTATAGATTTACATATGTTGAACCATCCTTGAGTTCCTGGGATAAAACCCACTTGGTTGTGGTGTATAATTTGTTTGATGTGTTGCTGGATTCTTTTCGTTAGGATCATATTGAATATTTTCACATCAATATTCATTAGTGATATTGGTCTATAATTGTCTTTTCTTGTTGCGTCTTTTCCTAGTTTGGGGATCAAGGTGATGTTTCCTTAATAAAATGGGTTGGGTAGTATTCCGTCTTTTTCTATATTTTCGAAATGATTGAGTAGTATGGGTACTAGTTCCTCTTTAAAGGTTTGATAGAATACTGACGTGGAGCCATCTGGTCCTGGGCTTTTCTTTTTAGGGAGATTTTGTATAGTTGATGCTATTTCAAAACTTGATATAGGCCTTTTCAACATTTCCACTTCATTGTGGCTAAGTCTTGGGAGGTGTTGTACTTCCAAGTATTGGTTGATTTCTTTCAGATTTTCATATTTCTAGGAATAAAGTTTTTTTTTAGTATTCATTAGGGATTTTTTTAATTTCTAAGGGGTCTGTTGTTATTTCATCTTTACTGTTTCACATTGATGAGATTAGGCATTTTACTCTCTTTTTCTTGGTTAGGTTGTCCGAAGGTTTATCTATTTTATTGACCTTTTCAAAAAATCAACTTTTCAACTTATTGATCTGGTTTAAAATCCTTTTTTTTTTCAATTTTATTTTATTCTGATCTAATTTTCGTTATTTCTTTTCTTCTGCTAGATTTGGGATTGGAATGTTCTTTCTTTTCCAGTTTCTTGAGATTTCGCATTAAGTTGTTAAATTCCTCTCTTTCTGTTCTCTCAAGGAAGACTTGTGATGCTATAAATTTCCCTCTTTGGACTGCTGTTCAATATCCCAGATGTTCTGATAACTCATGCCTTCTTTATCATTTTCTTCTAAAAATTTGGTAATTTTCTTCGTGTTCTTTTCTCTGACCCATCTATCATTCAGCTTAATGTTATTTAGCTTCCATGTTTTTGTATGAGACTGCAGATTCCTGTTATTACTGAGTTCAACTTTTATTCCATGATGGTCTGAGAAGATGAATGGAATAATTTCTATTCTTTTAAATGTGCTGAGGTTAGACGTGTGACCTAAGATGTTATCGATTTTGTAATATGTTTTGTGGACTGAGGAGAAAAATGTGTATTCAGTTTTGTTAGGATGGATTGTTCTGTAGATGTTTATTAAATCCAGAAGTTGAACAGTTAAATTTAAATTTAAGATTTCTTTGCTAAGCTTCTTATCGGAGGATTTATCCAACACTGCCAAAGGAGTGTTAAAATCTCTGACTATGATGAAGCTGGGGAAAATCAAGTTTCTCATGCCAGTTAGGTTCTCTTTTATAAATTAAGGTGCATTCTCGTTGGGTGCATAGATATTGATAATTGAGATCCCATCATATTGAGTATTGCCCTTAACAAATATAAAGTGACCATCTTTATCTTTGGTTACTTTTGTTGGTTTAAAAACTTATTGTATCTGTGAATAATATTGCAACACCTGCTTTTTTCTGCTTTCCATTAGCCTGGAATATAGATGACCATCCCTTCACCCTGAGTCTATATTTGTATTTTAATGTAAGTTGTGATTATTGAATTCAACAGATGTCTGGTATGAGTTTATGTATCTAATCAGCCATTCTGTTCCTCTTTAGAAGACAATTTAAGCCATTCATGTTGACTTAGATTATTGATAAGCCTGGTAAAATTTTGGGGATGAGTTGCTCAAAAGTCCATTAGATATTTTTAATTTTTTCACTGTTGTGGAAGTTGGATTTTGACAAAGTTTCTGAATGAGTTTACTTTTGTTGTGGATGATTACACTGGTCATTATGGAGGATATGTTTGAGAATTCCCTGGAGATCTGGTTTAGTTATGGAAAATTTTTTCAACATGTGAATGTCATTAAAGTATTTAATTTCTCCATCATAGATGAAACTCACTTTCACTGGATACAGGATCTTGGGTTGAAAGTTATTTTGTTTTTGGATATTAAAAGTTGATGACCATTCTCTTCTAGCCTGAAAGGTTTCAGCAGAGAGATGTTCATTCATTCTAATACTCCTCCCCTTGTAGGTTATGGTTTTCTTACGTATAACTCTTTCATATTAATTTTAGTGAAGTTATTTATGATATGCCTGGGTGATATCTTGTTTGGGTTGAGTCGTGCTGGGGTTCTGAAACTATATGCTATATGAATTTCAGAATGTCTTGGCATGTCTGGAAAGTTCTCTTTCATAATTTCATGAGGAAGGAACTCTGTTTTGTGAAGCAACAAAAACTTCAGGGATTCCAGTAAGGTGAGTATTATTTTTCTTTGAATTATCCCAGGGCTCTCTGAGAGAGAATTATCTGTTTTTATTCTCCATTTCTCTTCCTTTTTGAGTGCTTGGGCATGCTCAAAAACTTTGTCTTGAATGTCATAGATCCTTTCTTCTGCCTGTTCCATTTTGTTACTGAAGGATTTTACCATATTTTTCAGATTTCTGATGGCTGGAAACTCTTGCCTCAATATTTCAAAATCTTCGATCATTTTATCTTTGAAATAGTTGAATTCTTGAGACATATTTTGAATAATTACTTGAAATTCTAATTCCCTCCTTTCTTCCACTCTGTTAATCTTATTTGCTACCGAATTTCTGAACTCGATTTCTGAAATCTCAGCCATCTTTTTATGGATGGGGTCATCAATTCTATCTGCCCCATTTTTCCTTGGGTGGGTTAATCTACTCTTTTATTCAAGTTGCCAGAGTTTTTCCATTGATTATGCTCCATGCTGAGTTTACACTGTTTGGAGACCTTATCAGAACTGTTCAGTCAGTGGCTGCCACCGGAAAAGGTGCTGGCTTCTTCTGGTTACCCAGAGAGACAGGGCATGTCTGTCATTTTCTCTCAGTTCTTGGGCCCTGGGGCAACCAGGGGCAGGGGAACAGCAGTGGCTGCACGGTAATGTACACAGCTGGGTCAGACCTCATTTGGCCTGCTGGGTGACCTGGGGGCAGGAGCACTGCAGTGACTGGATTAGTCCTAGTTTGGCCCCACGGGGTGACTGGGAGGCAGGGGAATGGCAGCTGTGGTGCGGGGCACTTGTATGGCTGGATCCATCCTATTTTGGCCCCACCGGGTCAACTAGGTGGGGGAGCAGGGACACGGCAGTGGCAGGATCAGTCCTGGTTCAACTTCGCCAGGGCAATGGTCGCCAGGGGAACAGCAGCAGCTGTGCAGGGGATGTGCGCAGCTGGATCAGTCCTAGTTTGGCTCCCCCAGGAGAACTGGGGGGCAGGAGAATGGCAGCAGCTATATCAGTCCTTGTTCAGCCCCACGTGGGGCCACTGGGGGACGGGGAGCGGCAACAGCTGGATCAGTCCTAGTTCAGTTATGCCGGGCAACTAGGGGGCAGGGTAATTGTAGCAGCTGTGCGGGGCATGTGTGCGGCCAGATCAGTCCTAGTTTGGCCCCACCAGGGTGACTGGAGGGCAGGGTAATGGCAACGGCAGGGCACAGGCATGGCCATATCAGTCCTGGTTCAGCCCCTACAGGGTGACCCAGGGGGCTGGGGAATGGCAATGGTGGCACGTGGAATGTGACCAGATCAGTCCTAGTTCGACCCGGCCAGGGTGACCCTGGGGCAGGGGAAAGGCAGCTGCCACAAGCAGAATGTGTAGCTGCAGGGCCAGGACAGTGTGCTTGGTCCTATGTGTGGGGGAATGGTATTCTTGGGCCTCCTCTCACTGTCTCTGCAGGTAAAGGGGGAAGGGTGGACTGGAGATTCAAAATGGTAGTGGAAACTTTAGTTCAATTTTTCTGTCAGGCTAGAGGGTGTTCAGAGTCTCAGCCGGGTCTCTCTAGGGAAGTAGACCCCACTGCCTGTAGTTCTCACACGTGGGGTGAGATAATAGGCCCTCAGTTCATCTCTCACCTGTAGGAAGCTTACAGGAGCAGATGAAGAGAAAGCAAAGAGAGAAACAGCTCTCTTGGAGGAGGGGATGGACATTTTTCCTTTGAGATATTCCATATACCTGTGAGTTGCACTCCAGGAATCACAAGTTGCCTCAGCAAAGGTGTCCTACAGGTATGACTCTTCTCTCTTGGCTGAGCTCCTAGTCTTTAACTTCGTTGGGTGTTTTCTGGACTTTATCCTTCCCTCTGAACAGGAGCTTCTGTTGGAGGCTGGTACCTGTCAGCCATCTTGCCCCCCCTCAACTACTAACATTTCAATGATAGTGTGCAGAAATGTTTAACTTGGGGCAAGTCATAATAAATTGAACATTTGTAGATATGAGGGCTCTCCGGATTGTATCTAGCCATTGCCAATACTACTTTTCTTATTATATGGCCAGATACTTTCTGGAAAGACCTGGAATATAGTTTAACTTTGGAAAAATAATGAATTGAAATTTAAACAGAATGACTTATGAAAAATAGAAATGACCTGCTTCTGTTTTTGTTGCAATTTTAAAAACCATATGATTTATATGAAGGCTCCTTGCACTTCCTTGGCACACCAGCCTGACAGGCTAAGATTTTCTCTTGTCCCAAAAATGCCTTTTTCACCTTATTGGTAAGAGATATATCATTATTAGGAAGAGTATCTTCAAGTATGATTGTTTAGGATAGTTTTCCATTATACTTGTCTAAATGTGAAGTATTTCTCCTGAATTATGTGTGGTAAAATGCTATATCTAAAACAGAATCCCCTTCAACATTGCATTAATACTTTGAATAACTTAAAACATGAAAGAAGATGTTTGATGGCTTTAACAACGCTGTAGTCTGCTGAGCATGTATGTCTAATATAACATCAGATTATATTACTACCAAATATTGCAGTACTTTTTTGAAAGAACAGTCCTAATAGATGTAATTATTTACATAGCGATGACTACATATTAAATGCATAAAATAATAGCAAATGGTGTTTAAAGACTCTTGAAATGTCTTCTCTGAAGTGAACTAGAAAGTTTAAAAGTGGCAGTAAAAATCCACCAAATCAATTTTACTCCATTCAGTATAACATTGGCTGTGTGTTTGCTATAGATGGCCTCAATAAGTTTAAGACATGTTCCTTCTATACCTATTTTCTTAAGCATTCTGATTAAGAAAGGATGCTGGATATTATCAAAAGTTTTTCTCATCAATTGAGAAAATCATATAGTCTTTGTTTTTTAATTTGTTTATGTGATGTATTATATTTATAGATTTATATATATTGAACCATCTTTGGGATCCTGAGATGAAACCCATCTGGTTGTTATGTATAATTTGTTTGATGTGTTGTTAGATTCTGTTTTCTGGGATCTTACTGGATATTTTTGCAACAATATTCATTAAAGATATTGGTCTATAATTTTCTTTTCTTCTTGAGTCTTTTCTTGGTTTGGGGATCAACATGATATTTGCTTCATAGAATGTGTTGGGAAGTATTCCTTCTTTTTCCTTGTTTTGGAAAAGGTTAAGTAATATAGGTACTAGTTCTTCTTTAAAGGTTTCATAGAATTCTTTTTTTTTTTATTGAATGGTAACTGTATACATTGATGCACGTTGGGGGTACAATGTGGTGTTTTCACACACAGTCCAAGAAACTTCCATCAAACTGGTTAACATAGCCTTCATGTAACTTTCTTAGTTATTATGTCAAAACATTCATATTCTACTCATAGAAAGATTCACTTGTAC
>NW_003852667.1:1060468-1093894 GCF_000181295.1 Otolemur garnettii | reverse complement strand
ATTTACTGAGGTTAGACTTATGACCTAAGATGTGATCAATTTTGGAGTATGTTCCATGGACTGATGAGAAAAATGTGTACTCAGTTTTGTTGCAATCAGTGGGAGCCAGCTTCTACTCTGGGGGATGCCATGGTTGGAACATATCTGGGATGGAAATAGAGGCCCTGTGAGAAAGGGGGATGCCTACATTGGCACCTGCCCAGACAGAAAACAGCAGGGACTGAGGCAATAATATGAAGTGCAGAGGTGGCATTCCCCGAGGCCAGGGTTGAATCATAATTGCTGCTTTTGGAGCCCAAGGTGCACACGGCCCCCAGTGAAGCAAAGCCAGGAAAAGAGTCCTTGAAGTACCAGCACCAGCCCAGGGTGTGGCAGGAACTGAGAGCTCCTTGTGAGCTCTAATAGTGCCTGCCCCAGTGCAGAGTGAAGGGGAGAAAGAAATGCCAGCTCCATGAGGATTGATGCAGCAGAGTGTGGCACAGGGAGCACCACACTCTGCTGCATCAATTGTTTCTCTAAAATACCCCCTGGCATATGAGCAGCATCTGTGAACTCTCAGGGTGGAGCACAACTGGGACAGAATTGCAAATTCCATGAGAATACAAGCGGCTGCAACATCAGCCCAGAACTGAGTGCCACTCCCCAGCTTCCAGTGAGCACCCAAGGTAGTCAGGCTTCAACTCCCTCTGCCATGTGGTGGCAAAGTGTGGTGGCCTGGCCCTGGAAGCATTGATCTCCCTGTGAAACTGGCAGGTGAAAACCCCTGGGGCATTTTCTCATTGGAGGAACCTGGGCCACGGCTCAATGGTATGACCAGGGACTGGGTGTGGCAGAGGTGCAAGGTGGAGAAAGAGACACCAGCCTCCCCAGACTAACTCATTTTCTGGGTGGGACTTTCTGACTCCACAGAGCACCCAGGTGAGCCACGCCTGAGCTACAATAGACCCCTGTGGTCTAAGTGCTAGAGACCCTTTGAACTCCCCACACCTGAGAGTGGGTGCTGACCAGGACAATTGGTTTGGAACTCTTGACCTAGGCCAATAACCCAAGGACCTTCCAAGATGCTATCCTGATTGTGTTGTACTGGGAAGGTTTGATTTTCCTGTTCCAGTTATCGCATGAGGGGGGCAGGGTGTCTTAGTTGCTTGTATTTCTCCACAGCTGAGATTACAAACCAAAGTCACTGATTCAATAGGATTTGACAGAGACCAGCTGAATACAAGACAGAGCCACCTAGTCCCATCGCACCAAGCAGACTCCCAGAGTCTCAGGCTGTATTATTGCATGGATCCCTTGCAAAGCTGTAGGGGAAAAGATGCAGTCACCAGTCCCAGATCTTTGGCAAAAGGTTGGTTAATTACAATTCCAGGAAACCTGAATCCAATTTCACCTTACCTGTTCATCTATCCAAACAGTGAAAAATAATCATGGGGAAGAATCAGCAGAAAAACTTGAGCAGCATGAGTAATCAGAGTAGATCAACTCCCCCAAGGAATGACAAGAATGACACATCATAAGATCCCATTCATGAACAAATGGCTGAGATGTCAGAAATCGAGTTTAGAATTTGGATGGTAAATAATATTAATACAATAGAAGTAAAGTTGGAATTAGAAATTCTAGGAATATATCAAAAGTTGTTCCAAGATTTCAATGAATTCAAAGACAAAATCACCAAAGATTTTAACACATTGAGAAAAGAATTTGCAGCCCTCCAAGATTTGAGAAATACAGTAGAATCCCTCAGTAACACAATCCAACAGGCAGAAGAAAGGATTTCTGACATTGGAGACAAAGCTTTGGAATGCTCCTAAACATTCAGAGGAAGACAAGTGGAGAGCAGAATGGATTGTTCTCTTAGAGAGCTGTAGGACAACTCCAAAAAAGCAAACATTTGCCTTATAGCAGCAGTTTTCAACCTATGGGTAAGAGCCCCTTTGTAACAAGGAAAATACATCACAGCAATAGGAAGGTTGAGAACCAATACCTTTTAGGAATTCCTGAAGGTGATGAGGTTGTTCTGAAAGGCTCCAATGCCCTACTCCAAGAGATAATCAAGGAGACCGTCCCAAACTTGGCAAGAGACACTGAAATTCAGATAGCAGCTTCAGAGCATCAGCATTACTTAATCCAAATAAAGCATCTCCCAGACACATTAAAATTAACTTTGCCACATTTAATATGAAGAAGGAAATCTGCAAGCAACCAGACATAATAATACCATAACCTACTAGGGAAAGAATATTAGAATGACTGCAGATCTCTCTGTTGAAAACATTTCAAACCAGAAGAGGATGGTCATCAAATATCAACCTCCTAAAACAAAACAACTTTCAAACCAGGATTCTGTATCCAGCAAAACTGAGTTTCATTTATGATAGAGAAATTAAATACTTTAATGACATTCACAATTTGAAGAAATTTGCCATAACTAAACCAGTTATCCAGGATATTCTCAGACCCATCCTCCACAATGACCAGCACAATGCTCTACCACCAAAGTAAACTCACTCAGAAACTTTTTTTTTTTTATTAAGTCAAATACACATAGATAATAAATACATTCATGCATATGTGGGGTACAATGTGCTGAGTACTTCTATGAAACTCAAAAACTTTTGATCAAATCCCAGCATCCATGGTGCTGAAAGGATTAAAAATGTCCACTGGAATTTGAAAAGCTTGACACCCAAAATACTACCCGGCTTATCAATACTCTCAATTAATATGAATAGCTTACATTGTCCTTGATAGAGGCACAGGTTGGCTGACTGGGTACAAAAACTCAGGCCAGATATCTGATTCATACAAGAATCTCATCTTATCTTAAAAGATAAATACAGACTCAGAGTGAAGGGATGGACATCTATGACTCAGGCAAATGGAAATCAGAAAAAAAGCTGGTGTTGCAATTTTATTCGCAGATACACTAGGCTTTAAACTAACAAATGTAAGGAAAAATAAGGATGGTCACTTCATATTTGTTAAGGGCAACACTCAACATAATGAGATTAAAATGATTCATATTCCCAACCACAATGCTTTTCAATTTATAAGAAAGACCCTAACAGACATGAGAAACATGATATACTCCAGCACCAAGAAATCACAGATTTTAACACCCCTTCAGCAGTGATGGATAGATTCTCCAATAAGAAGCTAAACAAAGAAACTTGAGACTTAAAATTAACCATTCAACAATTGGATTGAACAGAAATCTGTAGAACATTTCATCCTAACAAAAATGAATAAATATTCTTCTCATCAGCCCATGGAACATCCTCCAAAATTGATAACATCTTAGGTCACAATTCTAACCTCAGCAAATTTTGTTTTTTTATTTGTTTTTGAGACAGAGCCTCAAGCTGTCCCCCTGGGTCACAGCTCACAGCAACTTCCAACTCCTAGGCTCACGTGAGTCTCTTGCCTCAGCATCCCAAGTAGCTGGGACCACAGGCGCCCACCACGCCTGGCTATTTTTTTGTTGCAGCCATCATTGTTGTTTGGCGGCCCGGGCTGGATTTGAACCCACCACCTTAGGTGTATGTGGCTGGCGCCTTAGCCACTTGAGCCACAGGCGCCGAGCCAGCAAATTTTTAAAAATTGAAATTATTCCTTGTATCTTCTCAGACCATTATGGAATAAAAGTTGAATTCAGTAAGAACAGGAATCTGCATACCCATAGAAAAACGTGGAAGCTAAAAATAACTTATACTTAATGACATCTGGGTCATAGATGAGATTAAGAGGGAAATTACCAAATTTTTGGAACAAAACAATAATGAAGACATGAATTACCAGAACCTCTGGGATACTGCAAGGACAGTCCTAAGAAAGAAGTTTATAGAATTGTAAGCCTTCCTCAAGATAATGGAAAGAAATGAAGTTAACAACTTAATGGGACCACTTAAGCTACTTGAAAAGGAAGAACATTCCAACCCCAAACCAAGCAGAAGAACAGAAATAACCAACATTGGAAAAGAATTAAAAGAAATTGAAAACAAAAGAATTATACAACACATCAATGACCCAAAAAGTTGGTTTTCTGAGAAGGTTAATAAAATACATAAACCTTTGGCTAACCTAACCAGAAAAGAAAAAAGAAAAAAAAAAGAGTAAAATCTCTGACTTCATCAATCAGAAATTGACCAGTACTTGGAAGCAGGCCACCTTCCTAAACTTAGCGAGAAAGAATTGGAAATGCTGAACAGACCTATATCAAGTACTAAAACAGCATCAACTATACAAAATCTCCCCAGAAAAGAAGAGTTCAGGACCAAATGGTTTCACATTAGAATTCTACCAAATCTTTAAAGAGGAATTAGTACCTATATTACTTAACCTTTTCTAGAACATAGAAAAAGAAGGAATACTTTCCAACACATTCTATGAAGCAAATATCACCCTGATCCCCAAACCAGGAAAACATTCAAAAAGAAAATAAAATTATAGACCAATATCTTTAATGAATATAGATGCCAAAATATTCAATAAGATCCTAGCAATATGGAAGCAACACACTGTATCCTATGATAGAATTAATGTACACAATTATGATCTAATAAAAAATAATTTAAAAAAAAGATCCTTGCAAACAGAATCCAGCAACACATCAAATGCATTATACACCATGACCAAGTTTATTTTATCCCAGGGAATCAAAGCTGGTTCAATATACATAAATCCATAAATGTAATACATCACATAAACAAAATAAAAAACAAAGACCATATTATTCTCTCCATCAATGCAGAAAAAGCTTCTGATAATATGCATCATCCTTTCATGAACAGAACACTTAAGAAAATACTTATAGAATGGACATTTCTTTAACTGATAGAGACCATCTACAGCAAACCCACAGCCAATATCACATTGAATGGAATAAACATTTCCACTCAGATCAGGAACCAGGCAAGGTTCCCCTATTATCTGCAGTGCTTTTTAACACTGTAATGGAAGTCTTAGCCATCACAAACAGGCAAGAGAAGGTGATCAAGGGTATCCCTATGGTCAGAGAAGATCAAACTTACACTCTTTGCAGACTATATGATTTTATACCTGGAAAACCCCAGAGACTCAACTAAAAAACGTTTAGAAGTGATCAAAGAATACACTAGCATCTCAGGATACAAAATCAATACTCACAAATCAGTAGCTTTCATAAATAACAAGGAAGCTGAAAAAAAAGCCAAGGACTCAATTTCTTTTATGGGAGTGCCACAGTAGATGAAATACATGGGAATTTACCTAACAAAGGATGTGAAAGATCTCTATAAGTAAAACTATGAAACTCTGAGAAAGGAAATAGCTGAAGATGTTAACAAATAGAAAAACATACCATGCTTTTGGCTGGGAAGAATCAACATTGTTAAAATGTCCACAATACCCAAAGCAATCTACAGATTTAATGCAATCCCTACCCTATTAAAGCAACTATTTAAAGCACTTTAAAGACCTTGAAAAATAATACTTAATTTTATATGGAACCAGAGAAAACCTTGAATAGCCAAAACATTACTCACAAATAAAAGCAAATCAGGGGGAATCATGCTACCAGACTTCAAACTATACTATAAATCCATAGTGATCAAAAAAGCAAGGTTTTACTTAGTGTGTTTTTGGCAGTGCAGAAGCTTTTTCATTTGATCAGTAAAGTATCTCAGGAATGGAAAAAAATATATATATATCCAATGTACTCAGTACATACTACTGTGAATCCAATTTATAATCACTCACACTTGAATGTGAAAAATGAAACACAACTATATCCTAGGATGAGGGAGGGAAGGGGAGGGAGAGGGGAAGGGATGGGTTGGGTCAATAGAGGGAGGGTTAGGGCAGTGCCTGTGGCTCAAAGGAGTAGGATGCTGGCCCCATATACTGGAGGTGACGGGTTCAAACGCCGCCCCAGCCAAAAAAACAAACAACAACAACAACAACAACAACAAAAAAACTGCAAAAAATAGAGGGAGGGTTAGTAGGCGGACCATACCTATGGAGCAGATTGCAAGTACAAGTTGGAGCTATAAGGTGTAGAACAAAAATGTCTTAACACTGTAATTGGGTAAATGAGGTGAAGGCTATTTTGATTAGTAGGATGTAAGCACTCCAATTTGTACAAATAATCAACATATTGAATCTCATAATGGAATAAATGTATTCATGATCTATGTATAGATGACTTAATTTAAAAAAAAAACAGCAAGGTACTGGCACAAAAATAGAGAGGTAGATGTATAGAACAGAATTGAGAACTAAGTGATGAATCTAGACACTTAGCACCATTTGAGCTTTGATAAGCCTATCAAAAATATAAACTGGGGGAAAGATTCCCTATTTAACAATGGTGCTGGGAGAACTGGTAGGTGACTTATTAAAGACTGAAACTGAACCCACACTTTTCACCATTAATAAATTGACTCTTGGACAGTGCCTGTGGCTCAAAAGGATAGGGTGCCGGCCCCATATGCTGGAGGTGGGTTCAAACCTAGCCCTGGCCAAAAAATATGCCAAAAAATTTACAATAAAAATGTATAAAAGCAATTGACTCTCACTGGATAAACTATTTAAACTTAAGACATAAAACCATAAAGATTCTTGGAGAGACTGCAGGATAAACACTTGAAGAAATTGGCCTGGTAGAATACTGTATGAGGAGGACCCGCTGAGCAATTGAGGCAACATCAAAAATACATTACTGGGATCTGATCAAACTAAAAAGTCTCTATATAGGCAAGAACACAGTAAGTAAAGCAATCAGGGAGCCCTCAGAATGGGAGAAGATATTTGCAGGTTATGCTTCTAATGAAGGTCTGATAACAAGAATCCACAGAGAACTCAAACTTATTAATAAGAATAGAACAAGTGATCCCATTTCATTGTGGGCAAAAGACTTGAACAGAAGCTTCTCTGAATAAGATAGGAGCATAGCCTACAGACACATGAAAAAAATGCTCATCATCTTTAGTCATCAGAGAAATGCAAACCAAAACCACTTTGAGATATCATCTAACTCCCATAAGAGTGGCTCACATGACAACCCATAAGAGTAGCTCACATGGCAAAATCCCAAAACTACAGATGTTGACATTGATAAGGAGAAAAGGGAACACGCACTGCTGGTGGAAATGCAAGCTAACATTTCTCTTTTGGAAAGAAATATGGAGAATATTCAGGGATGTAAAAGTAGACCTGCTGTTTGATTCTGCAATTCCTCTACCAGGAGTATATCCAAAAGACCAAAAATAACTTTGACACAGAGATATTTGCACCAGATTGTTCATTGCAGCTCAATTCATAATAACCAAGTCATGGAAGAAGACCAAGTGCCCATCGACCCATGAATGGAATAATAAATTGTGATGTATGTACACTCATGGAATATTATGCAGCCTTAAAAAATATGGAGACTTTACCTGTTTTATGTTTTTATGGATGGAGCTGAAGCATATCCTACTTAGTAAAGTATCTCAAGAATAAAGGAAAAAGTATCCAATGTACTCAGTACTATTATGAAACCAATTTACAATCACTCACACTTTCATATGAAGAACAGATTACAACTATAGCCAAGGATGAAGGAGGAGGGAATTGGAGGGGATGGGAAGTTCTGATGGAGGGAAGGTGAATGGTGGGATCACACTTATGGTGCATATTGCAAGGGTACATGTCAGATCTATTAAGTATAGATTACAAATGTCATAACACAATGGTTAAGTAATTGAGGTGAGGTATATAGTAACCAGTATGATGTAAGCATTCCAAATTTTATATGAAATCAGCACATTGTATCCCATCAATGCATTAATGTGTACATGCTCTACCTCTTTACGATTTAAGAAAAAAAGATACAGATGAGAATCATAGACTAAAAAGAAAAAAACACTCAGGAAAATAAGTATAGAAGGGACATTTCTTAAACTGATACAGGCCATCTATAGCAAACTCACAGCCAATATTATATTGAATGGAGTAAAATTGAAACAATTTACACTCAGATCAGGAAACAGGCAAGGTTACCCATTGTCTCCAGTGCTTTTTTAACATTGTAATGGGAGTCTTAGCCATTACAATCAGGCAAGAGAAGGCGATCAAGGGTATCCACATAAGAGTCTGAGATCAAACTTTCACTCTTCACAGATGGTATGATTGTAGACCATCAAAACCCCAGGGACTCAACTACAAATCTAATAGAATTCATCAAAGAATATAGCAGTGTCTCAGGAGACAAAATTAATACTCACAAATCAGTAGCACTTACATGTAACAACAACAGCCAAGCTAAAACAACAGTCAAGGGCTCTATTCCCTTTACAGTAATGCCAAAGAAGATGAAATATCTGGGAGTGTAATTTATCAAAGGATGTGAAAGATCTCTACAAAGAGAACTATGAAACTCTGAAAAAAGAAATAACTAAAGATATTAATAAATGGAAAAATATTTAAACATGAAGGAGGTAAAGTCTCCATCTTTCTTTATGGCTGCATAGTATTCCATGGTGTATATATGCCACAATTTATTGATCCATTCGTGTGTCGATGGGCACTTGGGCTTCTTCCATGACCTAGTAATTGTGAATTGGGCTGCAATGAAAATTCTGGTACAGATATTTGTATTGTAGCGTGATTTTTGGTCTTCTCGATATATATCTAGCAGAGGAATTATAGGGTTAAACAGCAGGTCTATATTTGGTTCTCTAAGTGTTCTCCATATGACTTTCCAAAAGGGATGTAGTAGCTTGCATTCCCACCAGCAGTGTAGAAGTGTTTCCTTTTCTCCACAACCCCACCAGCATCTGTGATTTTAGGATTTTGTGATATGGGTTAATCTTACTGGTGCTAGATGATATCTCAAAGTAGTTCTGATTTGCATTTCTCTGATGATTAGGGATGATGAGCATCCAAGAATATGGGGAAAGGGGAGAGGGGAGAGGAAGGGAGGGGTACAATGGGTGAAGGGAGGGTGATTGCTGGGATCTCGTCTATGATTTATACTATAAGGGTACATGTGAATCTTTCTAAATGTCTAATATAAATGTCTTAACACAAGAATTATGAGAATGACATGATGGCTATGTTGGACAATTGGATGAAAGTATTTCAAATTGTATATGGAAACAACACACTATCCAATGATAGTATTAATGTGCACAAATATGATTTAATAAAATTAAAAAGAGTCCTTCAAAAAAAAAGGAAAAACATATCATGCTCATGGCTGGGAAGAATCAACATTGTTAATATGCCCATACTACCCAAATCAATCTACAGAGTTAATGCAATCCCTATTAAAGCACCTCTGTCCTACTTTAAAGATCTGGAAAAATTAGTACTTCACTTTATATGGAAACAGAAAAATCCTCAAATAGCCAAGACATTACTCAGAAACAAAAACAAATCAGGAGGAATCACGCTACCAGAATTCAGACTATACTATAAATATATAGTGATAAAAATAGCATAGTACTATCACAAAAATAAAGAGGTTAGATATATGGAACAGAATTGAGAATCAAGAGATGAACCTAGACACTTATCACCATCTGATCTTTGATAAGTGTATCAAAAATATAAATTGGGGGAAAGATTTCCATTTAACAAATGATGCTGGGTGAATTGGCTAGTGACCTGTAGAAGACTGAACCTGGAGCCACACCTTTCACCTCTAACAAAAATTGACTCTCACTGAATAAAAGATTTAAACTTAAGACATGAAACTATGAAGATTCTTTGAGAAAGTGCAGGGGAAACACTTGAAGAAATTGGCCTGGGATAATACTTTATGAGGAGGACCCCTCAGGTATGGAAGCAATACCAAAAATACATTACTGGGATATGATCAAACTAAAAAGCTTCTGTACTGCCAAGAACACAGTAAGTAAAGCAAATAGACAGCCCTCAGAATTGCGAGGATATTTGAAGGTTATTCTTCTGACAAAGGTCTGATAACCAGAATTCACAGTTAACTCAAACTTTTTAATAAGTAAAGAACAAGTGATCCCATTTCATTGTTGGCACAAGACTTGAACAGAAGCTTCTATGAAGAAGACAGCTGCATGGCCTACAGACACGTGAAAATATGCTCATCATCTTTAAATGCATCATCAGAGAAATGCAAATCAAAACCACTTCAAGATAGCATCTATCTCCATTAAGAGTAGCCCACATAACAAAATCCCAAAACTACAGATGTTGGCATGAATGTGGAGAAAAGGGAACACTTCTGAACTTCTGATGATAATGTAAGTTAATATGTTCCTTTTTGAACGAAGTTTGGAGAACACTCATGGATGTAAAAGTAGATCTGCCATTTGATCCTGCCATTCCTGTACTAGGTGTATATCCAAAAGACCAAAAATCACTTGGCAACAAAGATACTTGCACTAGATTGTTTATTTCCGCTCAATTTGTAATAGTCAAGTCATGGAAGAATCCCACCTGCCCATTGACCAATGAATGGATTAATAAATTGTGATATATGTATACATTTGAATACTATGAAGCCTTAACAAAAAATGGAGACTTTACCTCTTTTATGTTTACATGAATGGTGCTGGAACATATCCTCCTTAGTAAAGAATCTCAAGAATAAAAGAAAAAGTACCCAACGTACTCAGTACTTTTATGAAACTAATTTATAATTACTCACACTTTCTTATGAATGATAGATCACAACTATATCCCAGGATGAAGGAGAGAAATGGAGGGGGTTCGAAGGGAGGTTTGATAGGGGAAAGGATAAATGGTGGTACCACACCTTTGGATCATATTGCAAGGGTACAAGTGAAATGTATCAATAAAACATAAATGTCTTAACACAATAATTAAGTAAACAAAGTGAAAGCTATGTTGATTAGTTTGATAGAAGCACTCTATATTATATAAAAATCAACACATTGTACCCCACAAATGCATAAATGTATACATGATCTATATGTATATGACTTAATAAAAGGAAAAAAAGCACACAAAAGAAATCTGGAGGCATCATGTTAACAGACTTCAGATTATATTACAAGTCTATGGTAACAAAAACAGCATGGTTCTGGCACAAAAATAGAGACATAGATCTATGGAATAGAATAGAGATCATAGAGATGAAACTTACCACAAATTGTCATTTGATCTTTGATAATCCTAACAAAAGCAAAATGTGCACAATGGGAGAGTATTCAGCACATGCTTTGAGCCAAGGGCTCTTCTACAGCTTGAACTTTACCTTGAAAGTGAAAACATTGTAATCTAAAAATTTGTACCCACATATTAATTTGGAATAAAAATTGCTTATGTTTGGGTGAAGGGCACATCAATTTAAAATGTACCATTGAAAATTATATGATTAAAATGTTTGCTCCACTAGAATACTCTAAAATAAAAAAATAAAAATAATTCAGAATCCAGTTTTCAATCATTGCACTCAGTGATTCATTTAAATTTTCTTTCTGGAAGTTTGGCATGGAAACATAGCTTTTTGAATAAATAGAGATTTCTTCTTCAATCATGAAGACTCAGCATATCACAGAATCACTCAATTATCATCAGTGCATACCCTGTCTAGAATGACTCCTTATTTACTTATATGTAGATTAACTTTTGAGACTGAAGCCTTAAGCTATACACTTCCTAATTTCCCCCTCCTTTCCATTTAGGCATTTGTTTAGACCTTCTTAACTAGCACCTATCCAAAACCTGACAGCAGAGACTGTTTAAAATGTACTATAATCCTATATGTAGTATAAATTTTAGAAACTTAACACCTTTCTGGTGCCTCAACACACCCACAAACAGCCTGTGAACACCCCACCCAAGTGATAAGGCACACCAGATGGATAAAGCTGGTCCCTGCCTCAAATTTCCCTTCTTATCATCCCCTGACTGTGACCTAATGACACTCAAAGGCATCAGTAAAGTTTATTCATGCTTTTATTCATGCTTTTTCCTTATATACTATGCTCTGACCCCCAGTAAAGGCACTTGACCATTATGCCACTCTCTCTTTGGTTCCACACCTGCTTGGTTGAGCCACCTCCCTAGAGCTCCTCCTTGAGTGGCCTACCTATCTCTTGTCTATCAGATATATAGTTATAAAACATTCTTTAATTTTATACGCTTGCCTTTGAGTATATTTTCCACAGCCATGTTGGAATGATGTTCAAAGACCCCAGAATGACCTGTGGATGAAATATGAAACCAAATAAAGTTGAGGGAAAAAAGAGTGACAACAGCAAGGGATGCAACAGAAAAGATGTCACAAGTCCTTGGCAGCATCAACTCTTATGAAGCACTCTGGAAGATTCACAGGGAGGAGTTATCTCTGAAGTTAAGATGGAGGAGAGTTAATTATTGTTTTCTCCCCAGTGATATTCAAGGACATACTGAAAGGTGTGAATGAGGAAGGCTTTGTTTTATGGCCTTAGTATATTTAGAGAAGTGATATATTACATCATACTGCAACATGCTAAACCCCTCAGATTTCCAGGATCACACTCATCAATATACATTAAGCAAAACTCCATGATAGGAGAACTCCACCTCTGTGGCAGGAGTTCTTCTTCAAATCATTCAGAGGCACATTGAGAAATAGCCAATTCACATAATCTAGGTTCTCTCTATCCTGGGTAATGATAGAATAATATCCCCCTATTGCTTAGATCACAAACAGCTTGAGGAATTGTTTTCCTGGGAGTGTTTTGGAAATTGAGTAGAATACTAACTTAAAGATTTAGAGTCTTGGCAGAACGAATAAGAGGAATCCTTGAAAAACAGTGAACAAAAAGTAGCAGCAGGAGAGAGAATCCTCCAAAATGGTAAGTCAAAGAGTATCTCCAATTGATCTTCCACTGGAGTATAGAATGATTTCCATTCTCATCATCAATTGTATTGTAAATGAAGGAATACAGGTCATTGTGAAGTCTTTAAACATCATGCCTAGAGGTAGCTCAATTTAACTGGCAAATTTGAGGTCACTTGTTCTCCTGGATGTAAAACCTATCCTCTCTAAAGCTAATTGGGACACCCTAGAAAGGGAGGTAACTGCTTACATTAGGAACCACTGGGAACACTAGAAGTTTTTCAAGTAAATATCTAAAAGGGGAAGAACTAAAATGTATATATTTAACCATCTAGAGATATACACCATTCTAAAAGTTTTTTCTTAAGAAAAACAGAAGGGGACTACCACCCATAGCTCAGTGGCTAGGGCATGCGGGTTCAAATCTGGCAGACCCTGCTAAACAACAATGACAACAATAACAAAAAAAAAGAAATAGCTGGGTGTTATGGTGGGTGCCTGTAGTCCCAGTTACTTGGGAGGCTGAGGCAAGAGAATCTTTTAAGCCTAATAGTTAGAGGTTGCTGTGAGCTATGACACTATGGCTCTCTATTGAAGGTGACAAAGTGAGACTCTATCTAAAACAAACAAACAAACAAACAAAAACAACAGAAGAGGAAAGGGACTAATTACGCTGCAATCAGGCTTTCTCAGAGAGAGGCTACTGCCTAGAGGCTTTGGGCCTCTTCCTCTTCCTGTTTTCCCCCTTAACTGTAAGAGACAGAAGCTAAAAACAAAACTTCAGATGGCTGAAAACTTAAAAGAAAGAAAGGGGGAAACTCCCCGCCACTTTCGGCAGCTATGAGCCCAAGAACAAAATAATTTTAAATCTTCTATATACTAGGCAAATGCCAGGTCTAGAAAACATAATACAAAGTTTGGATATTTACTGATTAGATAATAAGAGGTAATTAAACAGCTTGTGTATAAATATATAATGTAATATATGATTAATTATGCATGTGTATATAAAGTAAATAACTAATTCAAAATTCCATACGTTGATGCAAGTCAACATCTTAAAATTTATATGCCTGATTTGTATAGCAAAAATATGAAAAACATGCAGGTTGGTTTTTGTGTCTATATAACAGGTTCTAATATGACCTTAATTTTTCTAATGTACACCAATTGACAAAAGTTCATGGAGTTAATTGATACTAGGGCTGGAATTACTGTTATAACTCAGGATGCCACTAACTTCAAATATAGTGTCCCCTCTAATCTTGAAAAGATAACTAAATGTAAAATAGAAGAAGTGCAGTTATGCCTAACTTTACCTGTAGCCTTGCCTAAATTTCCCATAGTCACATTACGTCCTATAATACTCCAGGTTGGACACTTTAATGTAATGAATAATAAACTAAAATTAAAGTTAACTTCTTAACACTTACAAATTGGCTTGATAAAACAAAACCACATGAACCTCTAGGTAAAATAGTTAATATGGCCCAATATATAATAAAACATATCCTGAAAAGACTAAAACTTATGACATTACATAAAGCATAGTTAGGAAAGGACTGATTATCTTGGCTGATTCTCCATTTTACAGCCTTATGTGCTAAACCTAGAAAAAAAAAAAAGGGTGCCTCCTAATGGATGACTACAACCCATCTGTCAAGCCACTGTGCCCAATATCCTATATTACTACAATTATTGAATCTGTTCAAGCAAAAACTTATAAAAATTTTGCTGCCATAGGTTCAGTAATACAGTTTGTTCTCTTCGGTGCTGATTCCAATAGCCTTTCAGCAAATTTTCCTCCACCTTTGAGGAGACATATGAACCTTTTACAAGCCACACATGAGGTAAATCAACAGTTTTGTCATCACATACAGTCTTCGAAAACAAGATGTTAACGACCTCCACCCTTGTCCAGGAACATAGGTATGACTTTACATTTATAAAATACTCCTCCAAGGAGATTCATTGGATATACTTATTAATGACACATAAGTTCATCTTCTTTTAGTACATTTTGGGTTGGCAATATACACATCATTTAAAAATTCCCTTAAAAATTAATATTAATGGGCACGCCTGCTATGCCCTCAAAAATTCCATCAAGATAGAGGCTTTGGGAACTTTTTCATGATTCCTGGTGTCCCTGGACCACTCATGGTAGTCTAAATTGCTCCAGGGATTCAGATAAAACAAACTATCTCTCTCAGCCTTATGCTATAGACTATTAAAATAACAAATAACTAGCTACCTATTGGAATGTTACTGCTTTTCAGAATGTCCCTCAAAAGGATGAAGCCTAGGAAGCAATATTCTTTGCCAAATTTAAGGCACTCATCTTAGTAACTAATGCCGTTGCCAGCAAGTCATCCCATTTTCACATTTACTGTAAACTCTTACATCTGTTTCATTAAAAATTGTACTGTTTTTCTGATTTTCCCAGAAATTCATCCGGGATTTTTTTTGTCTCACATATACTCCAAATATAAACCAAAATCACACGTCTATGCATACTAAGCCAAAATACAAGGCCTTTCCCAAACACTCTTTATTCCCTTCAGAGTTAGAGACATTACTAAATGCACCCAAAACACACTTTCACTTCTTAAAGTACACCATGCTAGCCTCTCAGAATAGGCATTCAATAGAACTTTCACGTCCCTGATAGGTTCCACATAATGGGTTTAATTAAGAGATATAATGCTCTTTGTATAATTTCCAAAGCCCTATTTAAATGATAATTAAAAATTCTACAAGGAAGACTTACTCTTTCATTTACAACACACTACAATATACAACTTTGAGGAACATTCTAGTTCAGGCAAGGCCAAATGATTTGTGAGGCTTTTCAGGGTCAAGATTCATTTTGGTAATTAAAACTGAATTTTGAGCAGCCCCCAAAACATAAATAACATGTGACCAATTCAGAGAAATCTGTTATTTCCCTTCATATTACAATATTTTTGCTATTAATAGCATTCAAACCCTCTTAGCCACATTTTTTTTTTTTTTTTTTTTTTTTTTTGCCTAGAGTATAATACTTGTCTCTATGGTATTTCATCTAATTTCCTCAAAAATGGAAAACCATGTCATTCATTCATTGCTCACTTTTATCATAAATCTGTTACATAATAGGTCTACTGGCTAATGTTGATCATCTGGAATGAAGTAAAATGTAGTACTTGCATCAAGTATTTAAGTTATAGTATAAATAAAATGTCATACAAAGAAATAACTGCATCCATATGGGGTTAAAGGTTTAGTTAAAGCCTTATGGAAGGACAGCTGATAAAAGTGGTATTTCTGTATAGAAGGTGTGAGAAAAGGTGTCTTAGGCAGATCTTGGATCTTGAAGACTAGGTGGGAGTTTGCAAACAATGAGGTAAAGGCTATGGGCAGAAACTCAAGAAATACAAACATAGGGAAGAGAGGAAAAAAAAAAAAAACATAAAGGTAAAGAATGTGGACAACCTTAAGATATTTCCCAAAGCTAAAGGTTGGGTGCCTGGGGAGAATGAAAGCATGAGACATAAAGCAACTGATTTGGATGTGCATGCACAGTTCAAAATGACCTTATAACCGGAAAAAAAAAAATTAAAGATACAGTTAAAAAACAAAGCAAAAACTGGGTTAAAAAAATAACACCTTTATTACATAAGGATTCACTGCCTCAAATAATGAGGTAGTTATGGAAGTTAATAAGGGAAATGAAGAGCATAAAGTACAATGCTGGGACCAAGATGCAATTCTCCAAAAAGGAATTATCCCTAAATATTTAAGAAAGGAATTTGCTAGTTGTGCTCTTGAAAGTAATAAGAGAGAATCAAAAAAAAAAAAAAATTCTGTGCCATCAACATCCGAAGGAAGAACCAAAGCAAAGACCTGGGAGAGAAAGGTGAAGTGTGGTGCTCGCTATTAGGGTGTGCCATTGTATTGCAGGACCAAGGACAGGGAAGGGTGTGGCTTGGCATAGCGTCCGTGGTGACGTCGTGGCAGACGTAATATCTTCCCAGCAGCCCCCTGTGCTGATCTATTGCCCTTGGATACTGCTCCTGGAGAGGAAGTGTGTCCTTCACATTCTTCAGGTACATGCCATGGGAGCCCTAAGCAGTCGGATACTGTGGCAGAGAGGGAATCATGCCCCAGAGGAACCAGGTGCTGCTAGAGAAGAGGAGGCTGTGGAGGAAGAAGTGGCAATGGTACAGGAGAGGGAGGAGGAAGGTGAAGAAGTCCGAACAACCATAAGTCAGAGGAACCGCAAGCGTAAGACAAGCCCAGGAGGGCCTCTGGCAAAAGCCTCCCGCCGAAAGTGCACCAAAGACAGGTCTGAGTCCATTTATGAGGCACTCTTCTTGAGGGGAGAAAACAGTGACATACATATACGTGCTTTGGGAGAAGAGTGGAACCTGCACAGGGTCTACCTGTGCCAGTCAGGGTACTTCGCTAGCATGTTTAGTGGTGCCTGGCGGGAGACAAATATGAATACCATAGAACTACAGATGCCTGATGAAAACATAGATCGTGAGGCCTTACATGAGGCTTTCAGTTCACTGTACCACAAGACCATGCTCATCCCTACAGGCCGAGTTGTTGCTATATTGGCAACTGCCAGCATGCTTCAACTAGATGAGTTGATTCAGCAGTGTAGAGAGATAATGAAAGAGACGATCAACCAGCAAACTGTGTGTAGTTACTACTACTCAGCTGAGAGCTACGGGCTCCAGAACGTCAGGACCATGTGCCTCCAGTGGCTGCTGGACAACCTGATGACCCAGCATAGCGAAGAGGTATTGCGAGAAGTCAACCTGGATCTCATGAAAGGGCTGATCGCCTCTTCAGAGCTCTTGGTGATGGAGGTAGAGATGGACGTGTACACCATGCTGAAAAAGTGGATGTTCCTGCAGCTCCAGCCGACATGGAGGGGTCCCCGCAGAGCGCTACTCCCTGACGCCAATGTGTGGTTTGCCAGGTGCAGGAGGGAGTCAGAGGGCACCCCTTTCCTGGAGACTGAACAGGGCAGAGCCTTTGTGCCAGTATTTCAGCAGCTGCGGCTTGCCTACATAATCTGCGACCTGCCTTCAGCGCGTGTCATAGACCAGGACGCACTGATCCCTCCCGCATGGTTGACCCCAGTGTACAAAGAGCAGTGGCTTGCCCTCCTCCGGGCTGAGCAGACCAGGGAGCTCGGGCCCATGGACATCTACTTGTCCGACCTTCAGGGAAACAGCATGAGGTGCGGGGGCCAACTCCGCAGAGATGAGCAGAGCAGCTGGAGGTGGGCGGGCTTCAACTTCAGCTGGGACCTGGTGGTGTGCTACACTAACCGCCGCATCATTTTCCGTCGCAGCGCGCTGAACAAGTCTTGCGGACTTGGGGTCAGCTTACTCTGGCAGAGAAAGGTTGCATTCCGCCTGCGCTTGGCCTCCTTGGACAAGGATGGAAAAGCCATATTTAGGAAGGACACAGAGTACCAAATGCTTTCCCTGAGAAAGGATCAAGAGCTAGAGGTAGTGAACCTGGAGAACCAAGATGTGGTCTTCCCCATATATGTGGCCTGCAATTTTCTGTACCTCCCCCGAGAGGGGAGCTGCTCAAGTGAGAACCCTTGCAAAAGCCCAGAGAGCTGAGCAACTCTTCCCTGGGGATGGGGGCGGGAAGTGTGCTTTAGATGTCAGCTTACCCTTGAGACCAACTGGACGTGCCCATCTCAGGTGATCACCTCTGTCAGAGTTCATAATGCTTGAGGCAATTTGCAGGTCTGAAATGTTAAAGCCCCCCTCCTCCAAAAAAACAAAAACAAAACAAACAAAAAAACAAAACCACCCCCAGGACTCAATGGTGCTATGAGTGTGGCAACTTGTCTTCCTGGCTTACAATCCATCGACTTCCAGATCAGATCATCTCTGAGAAGACAAAGACCAATTGACTTTACAGAGAAACTCTAGTATACTCTTAATGAAACTCTTTTTAAAAACATACATTTGCTTAGTTTAGGGATGTTAAAGGGATACTTTGACTTGTCTTTCAGTTAATGTGTTTAGAGCTGCCCTGCGAGACATATTATTACTACCACCACTCACTGGTTTCCTTCTGGACCTCTCCCTTCCCTAATTCCCCCTACTTGAATACGTGTTTTCCATGGTTTCACATTATGTAAACACACCCAGACTACAAGCATGACCTTTTTGTGGGTTGCTCTTCAACCTAAAAATATCTCAATGTTAATTAGACTCCACTTTACCTTTTCTAACATTGTAACCTCCAAAAGACGTTTCAAACTTTATGACATTCTATGTTGGGGTGAGAGTGGAGGGAAGCAGTTTGCTTCTATGAGGCTATCCCTTTATTGAAAACATTGTTTTCTTTTTTCTTGTGGCATATACTTATGAATTATTTATACACCAGAAACTACCTGTCAAGAATGCTGATGGTCTTTGCTCTTCAGAAATGTTTATTTTTCAAGTTGTATTTGGAAAGATCTCAAGAACAGGACTGGTAACCTCTGGAATGTAATGGCTTTGAAGTATAATGGGAATCGCTTGGTATCTGAAAATGGGATCAAAGGATAGGAATTCCAAGCTAGTTAGTAATCAAGGGTAAAATAGGGAGTGCTCTTGTCAGAAAAGGTGAGAGACACTAGTCATGATTTGAACATATTTTGTAACTGCTAATTTAAAAACTGCCACCATCCTACCCCCTCCCCAAAGTCCTACTTGTTTCCATTTTACTGAGTGATTTTTGAGGTTGAAGAATGCCAGAGAACTGAAAACTCCACTTGAAAATTGATACAAGAAACACATACTTGGAAAGAGTGTAAAAAATTAAAACAAGATGAATGAATAAGTAAAACTGAAACCAGAACTTTACTTATGGGTTTATATTTCTGTTCTCAATTAAATTTTATCCTTTGTCATCCAGTGAAGAAATTATTTTTGACACTTTATTTATTTACTTTTTCCTCTTGAAGGAAGTTTGAAAGGCTTGACCATACCAAATCTACATACTGGTGTTGGAAGAATAATCTCATGATGGTAAGAGGAAATAAATGTCTCACTCAGGAAGCCACTTGCGCCCATTCATGTCTGCTCTTATTTGTTTATCTGCCCCTCTGTGTTCCCTTGTACTCTCTATTTGTATGTATCTAACCAACTACAAACCACAAACCTCATTTTATTTTATTTTATTTTATTTTTAATAAAGTTGGGGAAAGTGTAAGTAATAATTCAATATAAGGGCAAAAAAGGTTATTTTTAAAATTTCATGACATTCCATGTCAATTTGTTAAGCAATTTCAAATTACTTTTACCTTGAGCTTACTACCAGCATGCCATTTAGTCAAAAAAGAGGTAGTAGGGTCACTTGCCAAATTCAGAGACTACTTAGCTAGGAAGGCAAATTGGGAGATCTGCTTTTCTTTTGCTAACCAACCAAATTTAAATGCTTAAATTGTGTTGTTCTAGTTGCATTAAGATGTTCAATAAAGTACAGATGGTGACAACTGAAATGCATTCCTTTGAACTCTCTCAAGCTCTGGATGTTGCCATTTGCCTGCTTGGTCCATTTTTCCAGTACTAGTCTTTATGTTATTTTCAAGGTTTTCTGTTTGTTTTGTTTGTTTGTTTGTTTGTTTTGTTTTGTTTTGTGTTGACTGCTAAGGCAGAAGGGAAAAGTTTTCCAAATTAACACTCACTTTGTTTTACAGCCTTTCAGGAAAGGAATGGGGAAGCAGGACAAAATGTACAGTTATGGTATTGATACACAAAGTAATCAAATTGAATGGGAACAAACTAAATGCCACACCAAGGGAGATATACCTCTATGGGATGCAATGCAGTCCTTAATAATGATGAGGACTTATCTCTGTCTCTGTCTTTTTCTCTCTATATGTCTGTCTCAGTCTCTTTGCCACTCCCTGTCTCCATCTCTATTACCTGTGTGTCTCTGTCTGCACTCTTGTCTATCTTTGTGTGTCCTCTTCTCTACTTTTTTTTTCTCTTTGTCTCTCTCCGTCTCTTTCTCAGTCTGCCTAAGATAGAGACAAAAGTAGAAAAAGATAGTCAGTTTCTGTCTTACTGTCTTTATCTTTCTGTTTCTGTTGATCTGTGTCTATCTTGGTCTCTTTAGGTCTGCCCCTGTCTCTGTATGTTTCTGTTGTTTCTGTCTATGCCTGCCTATATCTGTTTCTCTCCCTATGATTGTTTCTCTGTCCATGTGCCTCCGTCTCTCTCTCTCTCTCTCTCTCTCTGACTGCCTATCCTTTCTCCTTCTCTCACTGTCTCCATCTTTACCTGTGTACCTCTCTCTTTCTCTTTCTTTATTACTCTGTCTCTCTCTCTGCCCCTCAGTCAGTCTATCTGTCTCTATCTGGGCCTATCAGTCTGTGTGTGTTCCCCTGTCTCTGTCAGGAGCTGTCTTTTTCTGTCACTTTCTGTGTCTGTCTTTCTCCACCTCTTATCTTTTTCCAGCAATCTACATCTCATCCTATCTGTGTATCTTTGTCTACCTCCTCTCTTTTAGCATCTCTCTCTCTCTCCATCTGTTGAGCCATATCTATCTGTCTGACCAGCTGTAGGCTGTCCATTCTCTGAATGTTTCTGTCTGTTAGATCTTTTGTCATTGTCTATCCCTGTCACTGCCTGTCTGAAGGAGTCACAACTAAAATGAAATTACAATCAGTACACAAAACTTCCTTTCTAGTGGTGTTCATGAGACTTTCATTATTCTGTGAAAAAAAAGACAAAAAAAACCCCCCAGAGATTGGGTGGCTCCTGTGGCTCAAAGAAGTAGGGCACCAGCCCCATATACTGGAGGTGGTGGGTTCAAACCCAGCTTCAGCCAAAAAATGGAGAAAAAAAAAACCCAAACAAACAGAAATTAGCAGTTCTAGGGCTCATGTTAAAAGATACAAGGGACCTAAGTAAACAAATGCTTATGAGGGAGAGAGATGTCATGAGGATGTAGGTGTGATGGATACTGGCGACAGAGAAATGTAAAGTCTGCTACCATGGTAAGTGTCTGTAAATGAATAGCACAGATATGTCACTGGATTCTGGGGAAAAAAATGTATCTGACTAAAAATCCATCTTTGTAAGTGGAAAAGGAAAAGAAGGGAGAGTGTCTACCCATAGGGTCTACAGGAAGGTATCCCCACCTCCACTTCAAGTCTCACCCAAAGTATTTGGAAATACAGCCACATGCTGACGGAGAGCTAAAGTAGCAAAAGGCATCAGTTCTGTTAGGTGCACAACCCAAACCATGGGATTAACATGAAAAGTTTGGATGTGGGGTCAGTAACGGAGCTTGAAATAAGTGGATTGGAACTAAACCAAATGTTTCCGTGTCATGTGCTGTTCAGGTAGTATTGTGACTCTAAAATTGATATTTTATGATCACACATAAGGTTCCATCCTTTCCTTGTCCACTTAGCTGCCTGGGCCTTTAAGTTCTTCCCTTTATTCAGGCTGATTCACTTGAAAGGGTGCTATTATGTGCCCCATGTTCCAAGGTTTACCAGCTTGACTTTGGTCACCAGTTAAGTGTTATAGACTCTCAAATTCATAGTCCATGCATGGACCTCTCCTTTGACCCCAGACCCTATATCCAACAGTCTGGTCCACAACTTGAAAATCTCAAAGGTGTACCAATCTCCAAGGGAACAAAATAGAACACATGGTCCAGTCAACACATTTCAATCTAAGTTCAGCTTCCTTCCTTATCTGAATAAACAAGGAGAAAGAGACCAACAGTGGTAAAAAGGAACGGCCAACATTGTGTGCTGAAAGTTGTACTTTGTCAAGTGTTTGTTTGTGTTTCAAAAACAAAATTTGCCTCAATAGGTTTTACGATTGATCATTCTTATGTCTTATAGAACATAGAAATATAACATGGAAAGATAAATATGTGTTCATGATATTTTGAACATGCACAGCATGTTTTTCGAGTAGCAAATTGTTATATGTACAATCTTTGTGGATGATATTTTTCCAACAGTGCAGGTGAAAGTTTGGTTTAGACTGTGAACACTTTTCCACATCACAGTTATGATTGGATCCCCACATTGGACACCCACCCGCGAGGCTTATTTCACTCCATATTGTAGAAAAATTCAACTATCATACTTGGCTTGAGGCCTAAAAGCAGGGTGACAAATATGATAAAGTGCAGAAAATGAAAGCAACTTGGACAAATTGTTGCTGAGATTTGAGTACCTAAAAGATCCTAAATTCTCAGAAAAGTATTTATCACATAATGTATTAGGTTAGTCATATCAGTAAATTAGTTTTTAAAAAGTAAAAATTAAACAAGGCAATGGTGAACAAACAAACAACAAGAAAAACAATAAGCTACAATCAACTGATGGTTTTGATTAGTGTGTTTGAAGCATGTGTAATTTTATGAAGAATTCCGGCTAAGTGAATTAAAAATTTTCTTTTTTTAATTAAATTGAAATAATTTAATTTTGATTTATCTCACGTGGTTTTATTTTTTATTAATCCTTAGATGTGTACATTAATGCAATTATGGGGTACAATGTGCTGGTTTTAGATACAATTTGAAATACTTTTATCAAACTGGTTAACATAGCCATCAATGCATTTTTGTAGTTGTTGTGTTAAGACATTTATATTCTACACTTAGTAGACTTAATGCGTACCCTTGTAAAATGCACCCTAGGTGTGGTCCCACCAGTTACCCTCCCTCCACCCATCCTCCCTCTCCCCCTCCTCTTTCCCCTTCATCTGGGACTGTAGTTGGGTTATAGCATTCATACAAAATTGTGGGTGCTTATAAATTGGTTTCATAGTAGGGCTGAGTACATTGGATAATTTTTCTTTCATTCTTGAGGTACTTTGCTAAGGAGAATATATTCTAGCCCTATTCCTATTACAGTAGTGCCAAAGAAGATAAAATATTTGGGAGTTTCCCTAACAGAGGACATGAAAGATCTCTATAAAGAGAACCATGAAACTCTGAGAAAAGAAATAGCTGAAGATGTCAACAAATGGAATAACATACCATGCTCACCACTGGGAAGAACCAACATTGTTAAAATTTCCATACTCCCCAAAGAAATATACAAGTTTAATGCAATCCCTATTAAACCACCACTGTCATACTTTAAAGACCTCAAAAAATGATACTTTGTTTTATATGGAATCAGAAAAACTTCAGTTAGTGAAGACATTAATCAGAAATAAAAACAAATAAGAAGCAATCACGATACCAGACTCCAGACTATACTATAAATCGATAGTGATCAAAACAGCATGGTACTGGCACAAAAACAGAGCCATAGATGTATGGAACAGAATAGAGAACCAAGAGATGAACCCAGCTACTTACCACCATTTGATCTTCAATAAGGCAACCAAAAACTTCCAGTGGGGAAAAAACACCCTACTTAACAAATGGTGCTGGGTGAACTGGCTCGAGACCTGTAGAAGACTGAAACTGGACCCACACCTTTCACCATTAACAAAGATAGACTCTCACTGGATAAAAGATTTAAATTTAAGGCATGAAACTATAAAAATATTAGAATAAAGTACAGGAAAAACAATTGAAGAAATCAGCCTGGGAGAATATTTTATGAGAAGGATCCCCATGGGCAACTGAAGCAACACCAAAAATACATTACTGGGACCTGATCAAACTAAAAAGCTTCTGCACAGCCAAGAACACAGCACATAAGGAAAGCAGGAAGCCCTCAGAATGGGAGAAGATAATTGCAGGTTATGTCTCTGACAAAGGTTTAATTACCAGAATCCACAGAGAACTCAAACATATTAGTAAGAAAAGAACAAGTGATTCCATCTCAGTGTAGACACTGAGATGGGATAGAAATTTCTCTGAAGAAGAAAAACTTGAATAGAAACTTCTCTGAAGAAGACAGGTGCATGGCCTACAGACACATGAAAAAATGCTCATCATCCTTAATCATCAGAGAAATGCAAATCAAAACCACTTTGAGATATCATCTAACTCCAGTAAGATTAGCCCACCTCAAAAAATCCCCAAACCATAGATGTTGGCATGGATGTGGAGAAAAGGGGACACTTCTGCACTGCTGATGGGAATGCGAACTAATACGTTCCTTTTGGAAAGATGTTTGGAGATCACTTAGGGATTTAAAAATAGACCTGCCATTTGATCCTGCAATTCCTCTACTAGGTTATATATCCAGAAGACCAAAAATCACTTTATAACAAAGATATTTCCACCAGAATGTTTATTTCTGCCCAATTCATAATTGCTAAGTCATGGAAGAAGCCCAAGTGCCCATCGACCCATGAATGGATTAATAAATTCTGTTATATGTACACCACAGAATATTATGCAGCCTTTAAAAAGATGGAGACTTTACCTCTCTTCAATGTGGTAGCCAATGGTTACATGTGACTATGTATTTAAATTGATTAAGATTAAATAAAATTGGAAATTAAGTTTCTCAGTCTCACTAGCCACATTTGAAGCCCTCAAGAGGTACATGTATATAGTGGTTACCACACTGTGTATGAAATAAGCATTGAACATGTCCATCAGTGCAGCGAATTCTGTTGGATAGTGCTGTTCCACAATCAGTTAGTTGCCCTAAGTGATTTTACCTTTCCTTCAAGTTCTAGTGAGTGACTTTTTATTTTCTTTTTTTGCAGTTTTTGGCCAGGGTTGGTTTTGAACCTGCCACCTCTGGCATATGGGGCTGGCGCCCTACTCCTCTGAGCCACAGGCATCGCCCTGTGAGTGACTTTTTCACTTACTTTGTTAGTGATTTTTCTCACTATGTGGGTTGGGAAGGTTTGTGGCTGTGGGAAGGAGTTAGAAAAATGAAAATTCAAAGTGCTCACATTTTAGATTTATAGGGTCTTATTTGTGCTTGTTTAGATGTTATGGAGGCTGGGGACTGGGCTTGGGGAGGGAAGTTAGCCATCCATTGTGCTTGCTGAGGTATTATGGAAGCTTGGGGAAGGTTTGTTTTGAAATCCTGTGCTCTGAGACTTGAAGCATTGGGTCATGCCTTCTATGGCTCATAGGGCATCACCTAGTGTTCAGACCATCATCTAAAACTTGTTGTTCAAAAATCAGCTTTGCTTTCCTTCTCCTATTCACGTAACATGAAAATCCATTTTCATTGTATTTTATGTTTTATTATTATTATTATTGTTAATATCTTCACTACTATCCCTTTATCTTGGCCTTGAAACTGTCAAGGAGATAAAGAAGAAATATCTTTGTAAACTGAAAATTACATCAGAAAGGTTAGTACACAGGCTTACTGTAATAATCATATTTATTTTTTCATTTTTCTTTATCATTGAGGGAAACCTGACACATACTACAATATGTGTACAATATGTCCAGCATGTTGGATTCATTATTTGCTTCAGTGAGGAAGAATGCACCCAATGGGGAAATGTGGGTGATATAAGCAAGGGGATGATAGAAAAGGCATATTAAAGAATTGGGGACTGTGTTGTGTGGTTCGAGTGAGGCTTTAGAGAAATGAGATTTTGATCGGGATTGGATGCTGTCAGGAAGAGAGAGAATCCTTTAATTGAGTACCTTAAAAAGACCTCTTGTGTAGAGAGAAGAGATTAGAGTGAGGTGAAAGCTGTACTTCATAAACAAACAAATAAACAAACAACAGCCAGCCAACCAAGCAAAACAGACAAATTAGAAAAGAACTATCAGTCACTCATATTACCTAGGAAATGGATATATATTGTGTGTTATACAGTGGTCTTGCTTTTGCCTGTGCTTAGAAGAAAATTAGGAAGTGGCCTTCATTTTACCTCACTTTATCATGGTCTCATAGTGACCTTGTCTAAAGTTGGTATTCTGTGAGATTGTATGTCCTATGGAAGATTAACATGTCCTAGTTACTGAGGTTCTGTGTGCCAAGACAGCTCTTAACAATATTGAAACCTAGCTCTGAGCACCAAGGCTGTTCCTTCAAGTCAGGAGTTTTGTCTTGTTGTGTTTTGTTTTGTTCGTTATCCACTTTTTTGCCAAGGACAGACAGCACTGGGCTACAAATTGTGAATCCATGTAGTCCAGGTTTACACCATTGTTTTGCTTTTGCTGATCGGATGTTTATCTAGAGAATGTGGTCTTTAGCTGAACATGGGTTAGCATCTCCTGCTCCTTTTGTTGTATGTAGGATGCACTGTTGAATCCTCTGGCTATGCAATAGCATTTATGACTCTGGACAGGATACCTGTGCCAACTGCAAAACAAGTGATTGTGAGAAACAGAATGATTGTTAGTCCTTGACACAAGTCTTGAATTCAGGGGCCCAGATACACAACTCAGGCAGTGAGAACAGCCGGGTGTGCTTCAGAGAGCCACATGAATTTTGTTAGCATCAAAGACAAATTTGAGCCATCTTTTCCCATTGTTATTATTCCTAATATGAGAATTGCAGGTTACAAAGCATACAGGAAGAGGGAATGCATTATTCATCCAGGAAGTGTTTTGAAGAAATTGGTTTGAAGGTTCCAGGACATTCCCTATGCCCCCATGGAAACAAGAGCCACTGGCATTTTCAGTTTTAAATGTCTGAAAGTCTCTAATAATTATCCTGAAAATGCAGTATAAGTTACCGTGTGTTATATGGGTGTGTGTTTGTATAAGGCTTTTACACAGGCTCTTATATAATAAGAAGTAGTAATCCCAGTGTGACACAGATGATATCGGGAGTATGTATATCATTCATCACAATAAGAGAAAGCAAGTTTTGTGTCCCTTAAGATGTACAATGTGCTCAGTTTCACAAAGCAGCCTGTTTATCATGAACACACTGAATACCATGAACAAAATGACTATCAGGACCAGTATTACCACAATATTGGTGGCTACTCTGGATTTATTAGGCCTTGCTGATGGCATAGCCATGACCTCAGCAGGAGTATTTTGTAAAGAGTGAAATATCCGTGCAGTCTAAAGGGAAACAAAAGTATACATCAGAAGTATGTTGTTTAGGTGAGGTCAAGATCCAATTTTTTTTTTAAGACTGAAATTTGCGATTAATGCTGTAAGAGAATTATATGTATCAGCTGGAGCCTTCAAAAAGGCATCCACCTTTAGGAGTGCTGAAAGAGATAGCTATTTTTTTTTTTGTCTTTGGTTTATTTGTTTGTTTGTTTTGTTTTGTTTTGTTTTGCTTCTTTGTCAGCAGAGTCAGATGGAGAATTTAAAATCTGGCATTTGTTTTCCCTTAAGTCGCAGAAGCAGATCATAAGGGATAGAAGATACTAGGAAGTAGATAAGGGAGGTGATATTAGTGTTTTAGAAGGCATCACAATGTAATAATCGGTCATGAAATGATCAGGTTATTTCTACTTTATTTATTCATTATTTTTTATTAAGTCACATGCACATAGATCATGAATACATTTCTGTATATGTGGGGTACAGTGTGTTGATTTTTTAATGCAATTTGATGTGCTTACATCAAATTAATTAATATAGCTTTTGCCTCATTTACTTGATTATTGTGTTTAGACGTTTATGGTCTACACTTGATAGATTTCACTTGTACCCTTGCAATATGCTCCATAGGTGTGGACCCACCATTTACTCTCCTTCTATCAAACCTCCTCACTCTCCTCCCCTTCCACTCTATTTCTCTCCTTTATCCTGGGCTACAGTTGTAGTCTATCTTTCATAGGAAATTGTGAGTAAATAAAAGTTGGTTTCATACTTATATCTACTTGATTTAATATTGGTATTTTTTAGAAAATTATTTGTGTATTGTATATTTATAGTTCAGATTAATATGATTTGCATATGCTTAGGCTATGTTGTTTGCATTTGTAAGGTAAAGTCCGGGTTATGGTTGTGCCCTTCACCCAGGAAGCATGCCATACTGCATGCATAGGGTGGAAACTTACTGGACTGCCTCCTCCTTCTTGAATTTAACTGAGGTTCTCAGTCACATGGGCCTGTAGGTGTTAATCTACTAGTTTCAACTTTAGTATTGAGTGCATGAGATGTTTGTTTTTCTATTCTTGTGATACTTAGGAGAATGTTCTCCAAATACTCCTCGGTTATACCAAAGATACAAAATCTCCACCTTTTTATGGCTGAATAGTATTGCTTGGTACACATATACCACACTTCATTAACCCATTCATGGGTTGATGGACATTTAGGTTGTTTCCTCATCTTGGCGTTTGTAAATTGAGCTGCGATATACAATCTAGTACAAATGTCTTTATGACAAAATGATTTTTTTTTTCTCCTGGAGAGATGCCCCGTAGTGGGATTACAGGGTCAAATCTGAGGTCTAATTTGAGTTCTTTGAGGAGCCTCCATACTTCTTTCCATAAAGACTGTACTAGTTAGCATTCCCACCACTAGTGCATGAGTGTTTTTTTGTGTTCTCTTCTCTCCGTACCCATGCCAGTATCTGCTGCTTTGGGACCTTGTGATGTGGACCATTCCCACTGGGGTTAGGTGATATCTCAAAATGGTTTCATTTGCATATCTCTAATTATTAGAAACAATGTGCCTTTATTTTTTCATGTGTTTGTTGGACATTCATCTGCCTGTGTGGGAAAAGATTTTGTTCATGTTCCTTGCTCCATTATTAACTGGGGTTGTTTGCTTTTTTTTTTTTTTCTTGATTTGTTTGAGTTCTTTTTAGGTTCTGGTTATTAGCCCTTTGTTGTATTTGTAGCACATGAATGTCTTCTCCTATTCTGAAGCTTATCTCTTTACTTTGTTGACTGTGTCCTTAGCTGTGCAGAAGCTTTTTAACTTGATCAGGTCAACATTCTCTTTTGATTAAAAACACTTAAGAAAATAGGTATAGATGGGACATTTCTTAAACTGAAAGAAGCCATGTTATGACAAACCCACAGTCAATATCATATGCATTGGAGAAAAACTGAAAATAAATTCCACCTAGCACATCTATGAAGCATATTTCAAGGGTACAAGTGAAATCTATCAAGTATTGAACGCAAATGTCTTAACACTGTGATTAAGTAAATGAGGTGAAAGCTAATTTAATTAGTAGGATGTAAGCACTCCAATTTGTTCAAATAATCGACACATTGAATCCCACAAAGGCATAAATGTATTTGTGATCTATGTATATATGACTTAACAAAAAAATCCGCTTAGAACTGGAAACAGACAACGATGTCCATTATCAACACTACCATTCAACAAATTTCTGGAAGCTTTAGCCAATGAAGCCAGGCAAAAGAAGGATAGCAAGGACATACAAATGGGGACAGAGATGGCCAAATGATTCTTCTTTGCTGATGATATGATCCTATACTTAGATGCTCCAAAAGACTCAAGCAAAGGACTCCTGGAAGTAACCAAGAAATGCAACAATGTCTCAGGATATAAAATCAAAGTTCACAAATCAGTAGCTTTCATATATGCCAACAACAGGCAAGCTGAGAATCAAATCAAAGATACAATACCCTCCACAGTAACATCAAAAGAAAGAAAGAAAAAAAGAAAGAGAGAGAGAGAGAGAGAGAGAGACCTTAAAATACACCTAACAGAGGTTGTGAAGGTTCTCTACAGAGAGAACTATGAAATACCAGGAAAAGTAATAGCAGAGGATGTTAATAGATGGAAGAACATACCATGCTCTTGGCTGGGAAGAATCAACATTGTTAAAATGTTTGTAATATCCAAAGCAATCTCTAGGTTTAATGCAAACACCATTAAAATACCAACGTCATACTTTAATGAACTGGAAAAAATCATCCTTTGTTTAGTATGGAACCAGAAAAAAATTCCTGACCAGCCAACAGAATTCTACGAAATAAGAACAAATCTGGGCACATCACATTACCAGACTTTGTGTTATAATACAAGCCTGCAGTGATCAAAACAGCATGGCATCAACATAAAAATAGAGATATATATCTATGGAACATAACTGAGAACCCAGGGATGCAATCAGCCTCATATCGTCATCTGATCTTTGATAAAGCAAACAAAAGCACACACTGGGTGAAAGGATCCCTTTTTAGTAAATGGTGGTGAAAGAACTGATTAGCCACCTGCAGAAGACTGAAACTGCACCCACACCCGTCACCACTTACGAAAACAACTCACAATGGAGACAATTATTTACTTTAAATTGTATTTCCAAATTGTCCATAGTAGTATAGTACTCTAAAAGGCATCTATCATAATCATGACTCCTTTTTGAATTATATTAGTGGTAAAGGAAGGGCAAGAGAAAGATGTTGATGAATCAGAAAATTAATTGTATTCTATCATCTTGGAGAAATACCTGCCCAATTCTGAAGTCAGCATCTCTTGGAAGATTGCTAGGAACCCACAGCCTCAGGTTTCCAGATGGAGGGAATGTCCAGGAGATAGGAGGATCTGATGGGAAACATGAATTCAAGGATCACCACCCTGCAGTTTCACCAATGTTAGTTGTTAACAGTTAAGTCTGGGGGGTCGGAGCTAAGATGGCAGACTGCAGCCAGCTTTTTACAGAAGCTCCCGTCCAGAAGGAGGCTGAAAGGACAGAAGCTTAGCAAATTAGCTGATGGTTTGGAGCAGAGACAAGAGAGAAGATTGAAGAGTGCACTTTAACCTTCCTGAGGTGAGCTGCAACCCCAAAAATACAACCAAAATGTACAAAATCCAAGACCAAGCAGACGGGAGTCCCCTCCCCCACAACAAGGGCTCTCAGTTTACTCCATGCAAACAAGCGAGAAGAGTTCAAACTTCCTCCCACTCTATTCCACCGGAGAGCCCCCCTAAAAACTGGACCTCCTACCCCTGCCGGCATGCCATGGCACCCTCCGGCCAGACATAAAACTGTAAAACTGTATAAATCTGTATATATTCCCCACCTGCAACACTGAACTCCGAGGATTCCCCACCCACCCACTCTGAGATCTGGAGGTTTATTACCTATGGGGTCCTGATTCTTGGGCATCTCCTTGAGAGAAGTGGAGGGGGAAAGGGCTGGTGCTGTTCTGTGCTGACTGTGGTGCGGGCGTGAGGAGAGGAGAGTCAGCTCGGGGACGCCAGTGCAGAAACGGCATGCCATCCTGGACGGCAGCCACAGGCAGGGCACACTTAACTCTCCTGGGTGGAGCCCCTGCCCTCAGGGGGCTAATTTGGCTGAGACAAAGGCAGTGGGCGGGCAGAGGCTAGAATTGACACCTGAGTTTAAAGCCAAATGCAACCTCTGATTTACAGAGAAATGTAGCCGGACAGAAGCCTAATTTAAACATGCAAGGCCCCCCTGCTGAACCCAGATTTCTGGCTGATTTTGCCAGGTAAACCCCGGGAGCAGTGGCCTACTGGAGTAAATAGGGCCACAGACCTGGGGGATTACGAGTGACTGGGTGCAAGGTGGGGAAGGAAGTATTAACCTTCCCAAACTAACCCATTTGCCAGGTGGGTCCCTTTGCCCTCGCGGAGCACTGGAGCAAGTTATATCTGAACTGCAAGCAGACCCCTCTTATCTAGCTCCCAGAGACATTTGAACTCTTCCACCTGAAATGGGTGCTGACTGGGACAACCAATTTGGTCCCCTGAAACCTGGTAGACCACCCAAGGACTATTCAAAGGGGCACCCCAGGTGTATGGTTGAGGGAAGGTTTGAACTATATATAACTGTATATATTCTCCACCTGCAACATTGAACTCTGAGGAGTCCCCACCCACTCACTCCAAGATTTGGAAAGAAATTTAACCGGACAGAAGCCAGGCCTCCCTGCTGAACTCAGATTTCTGGCTGATTTGGCCAGGTAAACCCCGGGAGCAGTGGCCTACTGGAGTGAATAGGGTCTCGGACCTGGGGAACCACGAGTGACTGGGTGTAAGGTAGGGAAGGAGATATTAACCTTCCCAGACTAACCCAGTTGCCGAGTGGGTCCCTTTGCCCTCACGGAGCCGGGTGGGCCCCAAAACTGCTTGCTAGAGTCGCACGCCTCATGGGCAGCAGGCTCCTGCTCTGGGCAGGCCCAGTACCACTCACTAGGGCCACAGGCGTGCTGCAGGAATCCCGAAGGAAGAGGCAGAGAAATCCTTCAATCCAGGTAGACCCAAAACAGCTTGCAAGAGACACACACACACCACGGGGGCCAGGGGAGGTGTTCCCCGCTCCAGGCTCCCAAGCTGGGCAGGCCTAGAACTGCTTGCTAGAGCCACACTCGCCCTGCAGGTGGTGGTAGAGGGGTCTACCAATTTTGGAGGGCCAAGAACTATTTGCTAGAGCCACATACGTCCCTCCAACAGAGGTGGAGGAGTCCCTCGCTCCGGGCTCCCACATTGGGAGGGCATAGATCAGCTTGCTAGTGCTGCACGCATCCAACGGGCGACGGTGAAGTAGTCCCTTGCTTCCCCCCAGCTACTCTGGTGGGGCTGAACTAGGACTGATCTGGTTGCTCGCGTACCCTGCACTACCACTGCCATTCCCCTACCCTCTGGCTGCTCCAGGGTGCTGAACTAGGACTGATCTAGCCACTACAGTTCCCCTGTTCCACCAAGAGGGGTTGAACCAGGACTGATCTGGCTGCTGCCAATTTCCGGCCCCCCGGTTGCCCCGCAGGCTGAACAAGGTCTAAGCCGGTCACGCACACTTCTGTGCAGCTGCTGCTGTTCCACTGCACCCCGGCTGTCCCAGCACCCGA
>NW_003852667.1:1049932-1054217 GCF_000181295.1 Otolemur garnettii | reverse complement strand
AAAAAAAAAAAACAGTTAAGTCTCTGATAAGATCTTTTTTTACCTAGGTTCAAGGGCAGTTTCTTCCAATACCTATATCAGAAGACCAAATCTCCAGACTGTAGGTTATATAAAAGCTGTTTAGGTGTGTGTTTTGGAAATGTAGCTCATACCTGCATGATAAAGCTGGAATATAATATAATCATACCAGTTTGTAAAAGGCCAGAATCCAAAATTGGAGATGAGGTTGCTAAATGTATAGGACATTTTAATAACTTAGTTAATATGTAGGTAACTTTTGAGTCCTAGATAGAGTTGATCTTATAGAGATTAAAGTTAATAGTAATACTTGAGGCAAGTACCTGAGGGAGAGTTTCCAAGTGTTTTAGTAATTTAGTTTTGCAATTTCATGTTTATGATGGATAAAAGTCATATTACAGAAATGAGAAGACTGTTTCTACTCGATTTAATTTTGAAAGGTAGGTTTAGAAAATAATTTATTTTCAAATTGTAAATAATAGTGTGCTACCTTAAATATACCTATTATATCTGTAATCAAGATTCTTTTTTCTTATTTCCAATAGCTTTAACTTGTGTTCTCTCTTTCGATAACCACTGTTGGACATTTATAGATTTTATTTGTATTTCCTAACAACAAGCATTTGGTTTACTTGAATTTCCTTTTGTATTATTATTATTAAGTCATATACACATAGATCATGAATACATTTATGTATATGTGGGGTACAATGTGTTCAGTTTTTTAGACAATCTGACGTGCTTACATCAAACCAATCGACATAGCTTTTGCCTCATTTACTTGATTATTGTGTTAAGACGTTTCTGTTCTACACTTGACAGATTTGACTTGTATCCTTGCAATATGCTCCATAGGTGTATTCCTGCCATTTACCCTCCCTCTATCCAACCTCCCACCTCCTCTCCCTTCCCCAACTCCATTTCTCTCCTTCATCCTGGGCTATAGTTGTGTTTTATCTTTTGTAAGAAAGTGCAAGTAAATATAAGTTGGTTTCATGGAAGTACTGAGTAAATTGGATACTTTTCCCTCCATTCATGAGAGACTTTACTCAGGAGAATACATTCTCCTGAATTTCTTTATAGTTTATCTTTATTTAATTTTGATAAATATCCTTTCATTCCACTTTCTTGAATCTTCCCTGATATTCTTATTCCAATTTCACATCTTGGTTCCTTAGCACATTGGTTTGTGGTCTTTTTGGTTTGATAAATGTCCCTCACAGTACCATACCAGAATATTTTCCACAGAATTTTTAGGTAGTATTTTTTAATTATCATTTGGTTCAAATATTTCCTAATTTCTGTTATGATTTACAATTATAACTTAGCATTTGCTGATCATGATTACCCCTGGATTCAGGTTATGTTTTAAATTTTTCTCACCCAATGGCATTTGTTTTGTTTTCCTGAATTGAGGATTTTTTTTTTTTTTAACTCCATTACACTGTGGTCAAAGAGCATGGTTGACACTTTAATGACTTTTTTTTTCACATTTTCTGTCATATATTTGCAGCCTGGTATTGGATCCACTTTTCTATATGTTCCATTGGTGCTCCCCAAGAATAGGTATTCTGTAGCAGTTGGACTGAGTGTTCTATACATGCCCATTTTATCCAGATTTTAATAGGGTTCTTCAGATCTTCCCCATCATTGCTAAGGCCTATCATTTTCTGATTATGTCAGCTACTGAGAGATATGCTAAATGTTCCCACTTTGTGGATTTGTCCATTTTGGTGATATTTTGATACACGTACATTTTGAAGCTTCATAATGCATAAACAACATAATTAGAAGTGCACACTGAATTCTTCTTTTGATTTTGTACACTTATTTTATCCTTTATTTTGTTTTTATATCATATTAGTATGAGGTTATAAATGATTAAGTTATATTGCTTGCACTTGTTAGGTAAAGTTGTAGTTGTAGTTGAGCCCTTCACCCAGGGGTGTGCTGTATACCCTTACATTGTGACCATTAGGTGAGAGATTACCAATCCCTCTCCCTCCTCCCCCTTCCCCACACTTGAATTTAATTGTGTTTTTCTCTCTTGGGGGGGTGTAGTTGTTCATCTATGAGTTTCATATCAGTATTGCATACGACAGATACTTGTTTTCCTATTCTTGTGATACTTTACTAAGGATAATATTCCTCAACTCCACCCAGGTAAATATCGAAGATGTAAAGTACCCATCTTTTTATGGCTGACTGGTATTCCCTGTACCCAGAAAAAAAATCATTTTACCATAAGGACATCTGCAATAAATGTTCATTGCAGCTCAATTCACAATCGCCAAGACGTGAATTCTTCCTTTTATCATTTAAGAATTGTAATAATGAAAAAAAAGTCCACAGCTATTTACTTTTAACTCTTCAGCATGATTAGGATTTGTAGGCTCCCCTTTCAGAGAGTATCTGGATCCATTTCAAAACTGTGCTCATAATCTCTATCTTTGCAGCTGTTCCTGTCATCTCATATCTGCTTAGATTGAATGATTGAATCTCTATTGGATAGATTGAGTGTTCTTTAGTACTTTATTCCTTCTAGTGGTTTAGAGGCAGTGTTTCCTATTTCTATTTATCAAGGTATTTTAACATCCTCTTGGCAATTGCCAAGTCAAGTATGATGCCCTAAATCAATACTTATTTAAAGACTGCTCTATCCACAGACTGCTCTACCTAAGGACACAACTCAGTGTTCCCTGGGGAAAAATTCAAAACCTCATCACAATTTATAGAACCTCACTGGGAAGATTTAAACACAGTTGCTTTGCCTTGGAGGTGGGAGGGTTGTGGAAGAGCAGCGAGCTGACATTTACAGAACAGAGTTAATATTCTTTTTTTTTTTTTTTTTTTTTGAGACGGAGCCTCAAGCTATCCCCCTGGGTAGAGTGCCATGGCATCACACTCACAGCAACCTCCAACTCCTGGGCTCAAGCGAGTCTCCTGCCTCAGCTTCCCAAGCAGCTGGGACCACAGGCCCCTGCCACAACGCCTGGCCATTTTTTGGTTGCAGCTATCATTGTTGTTTGGTGGGCCTGGGCTGGGGATTCAACCCGCCACCTTAGGTGTATGTGGCTGGCGCCCTAGCCGCTTGAGCCACAGGCACCGAGCCCAGAGTTAATATTCTAAGATCTTATATATATTTTTTCTCCTCTGACCCTCACAAACCACACCAGGTATACATTTCCATATCCTCATTTGAAATGGGAATAATGAGTATCAGAGAGTTTAAGTAACCTTTCCATTATGACATTACAAGTAACTTCTGGATTGAGTGTCTAAATTTTAGTCCCTTTGACTGAAAATTTCAGAGGATTTCCACTATTCCACATTGTTGTTGAAAGTGCATACCTAACCTATAGTGCCACGTGGCCTCTCACGTTGCACGGTTAAATTTGTAAGGCCCAGGTCACGTTCTTTAACAGGAGACATGCAACCACAGACACATGAGCTTCCTTTCTCTCACAACTCAACATTTTTTTGCTTTAAAATTGTCACTGATATGCAACTGCAGATAATCTACCCTCCGTGGATTATTCTCAGAAAAAAAAAATTCAAAAAGGAAAACTATGTTTTATACCTTTCAGGGATTATGTGCATCACTTGGTCCACTGCCACCAGTGAGAGTTCTTGCATTCAGAGAGGGATGGAGAGACAGTCTCCAGTGGTCACCATATGTGCAGATATAGGAAGTTTATACACATACTAAAGATTGAATATTCGCATTTCCTATTTCTTCATCTATGTTCTGCCTTCTCTCTAAAAGTTCATCTCTGAAGGTGTTCTCGGAGCCTCTGATTGCAGACACAAGGAAAAGGAACTGCAGAAGGGGTGATTGATTTGAAGGGAGGTCGAGACTCGCTCAGGTCAGTGACCAGGCCTAACTTTACTGATTATCTTATATACTTTCAAACATTCAGTAAGAATGTAACACAGATACAAAGAAGTGAAGTAAAATTAGGAAGCTACCATTAGTATTACAATTCAGTGTGAAGGCTGAGGAACACATATACAATTGATTTTGTTTGGAGTAAAAACATAAAGGAGACTGACTACCTGTTCTTGCTGGCCCAAACTGAAACTAGAGATTGTAATGTTAATGAAGGAAGAAGACAGAGAACAGGACGTGTGTTCGAGCTTCCAGCTGTGGCCCCGGCCTGACTCTCCAGACCTCTTTTTTTTTTTTTTTTTTTTTTTGAGACAGAGCCTCAAGCTGTCCCCCTGGGCAGAGTGCCATGGCATCACAGCTCACAGCAACCTCCAACTC
>NW_003852667.1:1048329-1049820 GCF_000181295.1 Otolemur garnettii | reverse complement strand
ATTGTTGTTTGGCGGGTCCGGGCTGGGGATTCAAACCCGCCACCTTAGGTGTACGTGGCTGGCGCCTTAGCCGGTTGAGCTATAGGCGCCGAGCCCAGACCTCTTTTTTTCAAGAGTCTTTCTGCATATTTCTGGATATCTATAGGCAGGTGCAGAAGCTCGATCTTCAAAGAAATCTTTCCCAGAGTCATTCTCCTGGAGGAGCACATTGAAGCAAACTGCCATGTCTGAGCATGGGGTGCTTATCTCTACACATCTCAAGTCATTTACCTATCATTCTTGCTTGGCAACCTCCACCTATCATCATCGCTATGCACACTAGGGGGCTCAAAGGCTCAGTTTCCATATCTCCCAAGTAAGACTACTTCTGCCACTACAAAAGGCAAATAAAATTAGAGGTAACAGAAAGTGTTCCTAACATGAGGTAGGCATGCAATACATGGATTGATTCATCATTGTTATTATAAAATGTTCAATTAAAACAATGCTTTATCATATAATTCTCTACACTCAGAACCATAGACAATGTTATAATTTTGCTTCAGCCATCAAACAGAATTTATAAAACTCAAGAAGAAAAATAAGTTATGTTGTATTTTCACATGTTTTTAGCTCTTCTTGCTGTTTTTTTTTTTTTCTTGATATTCCAAGATTCTGTCCTTTATCATTTACTTTGTTTCAGGAAATTCCTTTAGCAATTATTGAAGCAGCTCTGCTGGAAATAAATGTTCTGTTTTCCTTCAGCTGCAAGTTGCTTTCTTTCCCCTTTATTCACAAAAGATATTTCCACAATTACGAGGTTCTGGGATGACAGTTTTTTCCTGTCACATCTTGAGAAATGTTGTTTCACTTCCTTCTGGATGCCATGGTTTCTGATGAGAAATGCACTCAGAGGCTGAATTTACATGAATTATTAGATCCATTTTTAATTAAATCATAGCTGTATAGTCTACATTTAGAAAGATTCACATGTACCCTTATAAGATGAACCATAGGCGTGATCCCACCAATCACCCTCCTTCCACCCATCCTCCCCCATCCTCTCCCCTCCCTCTCCCCTTCCCCCGTATTCTTGGGCTATAATTGGGTTATAGCTTTCCTATGAAAGCTATAAGTTAATTTTATAGTAGGGCAGAGTACATTGGATACATTTTCTTCCACTCTTGAGATACTTTGCTAAGAAGAATATTTTCCAGCTCCATCCATGTAAACATGAAGGAGGTAAAGCCTCCATCCTTTAGGGCTGCATAGTATTCCATGGTGTACATATACCACAATTTATTGATCTATTCTTGGATGGACGGACACTTGGGCTTCTTCCATGACCTGGCAATTATGAATTGGGCTGCAATAAACATTCTGGTACAAATATCATTCTTGTACTGTGATTTTTGGCCTTCTGGATATATACCTAGTAGAGGAATTGTAGGATCAAATGGCAGGTCTATTTTTAGTTCTCTAAGTGTTCTCCAGATGTCTTTCCAAAAGGAA